>NC_063192.1:27557928-27677928 GCF_017589495.1 Alosa alosa | reverse complement strand
GCTCTGGAAAAAACTAAGACCACTGCACATTTTTCTGATGTCATCCTGCAGTACACACACACACACACACACACACACACACACACGCCTGCGTGCACCTTTCTACAGAGAGAGTTAGGGGTCCCCAGTGCATCCGCTCCCTGCAGTCATCGTACCATCTGCTCTCTCGTATCTCTGTCTTTCTTTCCTTTTCTTCTGTCTCTCGTGTCTGTCTGTCTCTCGTGTCTGTCTGTCTCTCATGTCTGTATCTGTATCTCTTCAGATCTCAGATTTTCATCTGTTTCTCCTCTACTCAGAGGCTCTTCATCTGACATCTCCAACACTCTTTATCTGCCACTCTGACCACACACACACACACACACACACACACCACATTCTCAAAAGATACACTCACACACATTCTCAAACACACACACACAGACACACACACACACACACACACATATCTCCACACACACACAGACACACACACACGCATACACACAGACACACACACACACACACACACAGACACACACACACACAGACACACAGACACACAGACACACAGACACACAGACACACAGACACACAGACACACAGACACACAGACACACAGACACACAGACACACAGACACGTACATCTCCACACACTCACATCACACACTCTCATCTCTCCCTGTTCTGTGAGCTGCTCTATTAGATCATTGACTCCCTCCGGTGGCTCAGTGCGCTGCCTTGCTCCGTGCATATGCTCTACTGCAGCGGTTTTCAAACTTTTCACAATGAGTACCACCCAAGAAAACAATTGGCTCTCCAAGTACCACCATTATGACCGGCATTACATAGGCCAATTCAACTACATATTTTACATTGTACATACGTACTGTTTTGCGTTGTCAAGTCTATGAAAAGACACCTTGGAGACTCCCTGAGTACCACTAGCGAGAGTTCACGTACCACCAGTGGTACCAGTACCACAGTATGAGAACCACTGCTCTACTGCATGCTCAGCCCCTCTCTCCACTCCGTTCAGGTCCACTCCGGCGTCACTGATGTAGAGAGCCGCTCGTGCAAACGTGCTTAAGGAACACGCTTATCTGATCTGTGCTGAAGGGCTCGGCCGCATAGGGAGCAGCATCCACTTCTGGCTCTGGGTTTTCACTGTCTGTATGTTCACGGATCAGATTCACTCAGCCCCACAGATGCAGTTGATTTTAAGGATGAGCTTGTTTCCTGATGCCCTACGACGCCTCCTGGATGCACATAGCATCTATTGTTCTGTTTCCGAATTGGCTACGTTTCTCTAAAAGTGTCATTTCAGTTTCTTAAGCCACAATTTGAATGTTCTCCATTGTGTGCTTGGCTAGCTTGAACTCTCCTATGGGAGATCGTGTGTTTATGTGGTTTAAAGGTTGTATCAGCGATAGTGGGGATACGTCACTTCTGTTGATGTTCAAACAAAACAGAGAGCTAGCTCGCTTCTCCCTCCCCCTCCCTCCCGTGCAATTAAAACTCTCCTAAACGCGCATCTCGTCGGTTATTGGTTGAAACACTTTAATTTGCCTTTGAGTGGGTTGCCAACCCTTGTTGGTAGCAATTGTTTTTGTGTACAGATCTCGGAGCCTAGGCTGCCTACAGAGACACATTTTTGACGGCCTGCTTATGGGGTAGACAGCTAGCGGATCGTTAGGAAAGATTAGATGAATGTGATCATTTATGTTTGGGCCTTTTTTGAGCCTGAAATCGCTGATACAACCTTTCAACTGGCCAAAGCTGACGTAGATGCCCTTTCTGACCTGTCTGTCTGTCTCTCTCTCTCTTTTTGGGCACAGTGGTCCGCCAAGAGGGGAAGGGCAGCCGGCAGTTCGTCTTTTCGCTGGTGCCATCGGCCGCACCGCGGTCGCCTGTCCTGGACATCGCCGCCAGCACTCAGGAGGAGCTCAAGGACTGGGTCCTCAAGATTCGCGAGGTCACCATGACCTCCGAGGCGAAGGCCAGTAAAGCAAAGCATGGTCGACTAACAGACTGCCTGAATTTATTTACTGAAATATTCAGTGCTATGTTATCTTGTTTTGTGTCACTTCTAAAGCTAGCATAAGCTGGTTCCTGCCATGCATTGTGTTAGGTTTAGACCAGCAGGCTAGCAATTTAGTACAGAATTATTAATAAAAACTGGAAGGATGGAACATTTTGTTTCTTATTGGTCTTTTTGATGCTTCTATGTGTGTGGGGTGAGGGAATGATTCTAGTAAATGAACGTAGGCTTATGATGAAGTTGTCTGCCACACAGCTGGAAGAAGGGAAGATTATGGAGAGGAGGAAGAAGATCGCCCTGGAGCTTTCGGACCTGGTCATCTATTGCCGGCCGGTTCCTTTTGACGAAGACAGTAAGAGAACCCTTTCTGCGTTCCACAGCCATCAGAACGTCATTATACACCACTCACTCACTCACTCACTCACACACACTCTCTCTTAAGCCTCCTAATGACTGTGTTTGTGTGTGTGTAGAGATTGGAACGGAGCGTGCTTGCTTCCGGGACATGTCGTCCTTCCCAGAGACCAAGGCGGAGAAGTATGTGAACCGGATCAAGGGGAAGAAGTTCTTGCAGTACAACCGGCTGCAGCTGTCGCGCATCTACCCCAAGGGCCAGCGCCTGGACTCCTCCAACTACGACCCCTTACCCATGTGGCTGTGCGGCAGTCAGCTGGTGGCCCTCAACTTCCAGACCGCAGGTGAGCACCGCAAGGTTCCCCAGTTCCACCTTTAGAGCAGGTGTATAGTTGTGGGGAGTGGTGCAGCAGTTGTGATGCTGCCTGAGATACGGGGGTTTGAATCTGATGCTGCGAGTCCCTCACTGTCACTTTACATAGAATCCTCTGTTGAGTGACACTCGCTTCACTCTACTTTTCTACTAAATTGCTTTGCTCAGGAACTTTTCTGATTTCTGTGTGTGTGTCTGTGTGTGTCCGTCCAGATAAACCCATGCAGATGAACCAGGCCCTGTTCATGCTCAACGGCAGGAGCGGTTATGTCCTGCAGCCGACCATCATGAGGGACGACAACTTCGATCCGTTTGACCGCCACTCTCTCAGGGGCATGGAGACCAGCACTCTGGTCATTGAGGTAAATATTAGATTTAGATTAGATTTCTGTCATTTCTTGTGATGGAGGTCAATAATCTCACCTGGGACCATTTCATATCTTTAACTATCCTATTTCCACACGTCACTGCATAGGTGTTGGGGGCACGTCACCTACCGAAGCACGGCAGGGGCATCGTGTGTCCACTGATCGAGATCGAGGTGTGTGGGGCTGAGTATGACAGTGCCAAGCAGAAGACTGACTCAGAAGGTGAGACTAACTTTAACTCTCAGACTCCACTACCCAGAATGCTGTTTGATTTAACAGTAACCTAGTCATCTTTGATAAAAAAAACACCTAAATCAATGTATTGAAATTAAATAAAACATTGTATTTCTCCTGGTTTGTTCCATCAGCTGACAACGGCCTCAACCCCACCTGGCCGCGCAAATCCTTCCGCTTCACGGTCGGCAACCCTGCGTTTGCTTTTTTGCGCTTCGGCGTGTACGAGATCGACATGTTCAGTGACCAGAATTTCCTTGCACAGGCCACCTTTCCAATCAATGGCCTCAAGACAGGTACCATATGGGTTGTGTGGTGTTCATGGCTCTGTCATGCCTCTTCCTCCATTAGTGTGTGTGTGAATAGTGGCGTAACTCTAGGTCTGTCTTCCCTCTGTGCACAGGCTACCGGTCGGTCCCTTTGAAGAACAGCTATAATGAGGATCTGGAGCTGGCCACTTTGCTTGTCCACATGGAGATTATCAGAGGACGGGTGAGGGTCCCCCTGTGTTCTATATGGCACCACATGCATGCAAATTATTTGTCCCCTCCCAGTATTTTAAGTTTCCAGTACAGTGGCGCTAATGTGTTTATATGTACAGATGTATATAGTACAAATGTACAAATAATACAGTATGTATATTAATGTATGAAGAATTTGGTTCCAAAATGTTATATCCTCCATTTTATGAAATGTTCATAAATCATTCATCATAAATCATACATCTCAATCAAACACAACTGCAATTGTATTGATATTATCTGAAATACACAATCAAATAACATGACTTATTAATGTAAGGTAGTAAGGGTTTTGCTCTTCACATGTGACTGAGTAGAGTGCCTAAGGGTTTGTACCTTACGACTCCCCCTTTTATCTGCGGTGTAGCCTCATGAGAACGGGGAGATGAGTCCCTTCCTGGGCGCCGCCACCATGGGACTGGCCAGCTACGTGGGGCGCGAGCGTATGGGCGAGTCCGGCTCGGTGTCCTCGGCCTCCTCCATGTCCCCTCTGCCCTCGTCGCCGGGCCAGGCGCTGGGCTACCGGGGCCGGGAAAACTCCTTCGAGTCGCGCTACCAGCCCCCGCTGGACGACTTTAGGGTGTCCCAGCAAGATGCGCTGTTGGACCATGTGGACCCCCAGAACAGGTGTGTGTGTGTGTGGTGTATCTGTCTGTGTCGGTATGATTGTGTGTGTGTATGTATGGTGGTGGTGGATCTGTGTGTGTGTGTGGTGGATAGTGTTGCACGGTACACCAATACTACAAAAGTATCGCAATACCCTGAAATTAAAAATGTCACGATGCCTAATTTTATTAGTATCGATACTTTTGAGAATGACCGTGTTCTTTTTGAAGTAATTATCGTGTCAATTGGCATCTAGCGCCCTCCTCCCTAACCTGTGGTTTATGCGCCTTTTTCTCCTCACACACGTAAGCGCAGCTGTCGTGCTATAAACAGTGAGACATGGCTGCTAGTTCAAGTGATGCTATGGTAACACATAATAATAGGCTAATATCAAGTTGATTTGCTCACTTGCATCTCTCAAGTTTGTGTTTCCCAAACCTATCTAGGCTGTGGGCTTTTTTGTCATTTTGGGCCTACTATTTGGGTTCAATGTAATTTAGAAATAGGCTAAGCAACCATCGCAAACTTTTACATCTGAAGAGAGATCCTTGCTATCCCTTCAAAGCTCAGGGTCACGTTTGACAATAGTGCTCGCTAAAATCATTAATGAACATTGCAAGACACTTATCTCTTTTATGATCCCAGAAAGATTTTCTTCGACTTGTACATTTTTTTTAACATTTATTTTTATCTAATGACATACAAAAAAAAATTAATTGCATCCACATATCTTTATGTCTATGTTGTAACTTTTATTCACTAGACTAAAATGGTGAGTCAAGGGTCAATTACTCTCACTTATCTTAAAGTGACAGGCACTCCAATTACACCTACACATCACCAATGTGCACTCAATTAGACCCTACACACCACATTAAAATATGCCTAAGTGTAATAGTTTAAAATAGTTTTAGAATAGTTTTCAAATTGCTAAATATATTTACTAGTAATTATGCAGAATATATGAAATATGACATAAGCCATCATTTTCCTCTCTCTCTCTCTCTCTCTCTCTCTCTCTCTCTCTCTCTCTCTCTCTCTCTCTCTCTCTCTCTCTCTCTCTCTCTCTCTCTCTCTCTCTCTCTCTCTCTCTCTCTCTCTCTCTCTCTCTCTCTCTCTCTCTCTCTCTCTCTCTCTCTCTCTCTCTCTCTCTCTCTCTCTCTCTCTCTCTCTCTCTCTCTCTCTCTCTCTCTCTCTCTCTCTCTCTCTCTCTCTCTCTCTCTCTCTCTCTCTCTCTCTCTCTCTCTCTCTCTCTCTCTCTCTCTCTCTCTCTCTCTCTCTCTCTCTCTCTCTCTCTCTCTCTCTCTCTCTCTCTCTCTCTCTCTCTCTCTCTCTCTCTCTCTCTCTCTCTCTCTCTCTCTCTCTCTCTCTCTCTCTCTCTCTCTCTCTCTCTCTCTCTCTCTCTCTCTTCACTCTCTCTCTCTCTCTCTCTCTCTCTCTCTACCCCCCCCCTCTCTCTCTCTCTCTCTCTCTCTCTCTCTCTCTCTCTCTCTCTCTCTCTCTCCTCTCTCTCTCTCTCTCCCGCTCAGCTCGCTCTCTTGTCTCCGCCGGTGCCGACGATGTCACGGACTGCTGTGAAAATTGTTTCTATGGAAACGTCGCCAGAGCTTTTGGCCCACATTTCAGGCAGATCTCCCCTCCGTGCGTGTTCTCCCCTCTCTTCCTGCCTCTCTCTCCAGCCAATCAGCACCAACACCCCCTCCCCCCCTCCACACACAAACACACACGCACACACAACCTCTACTGGACAGACGGTGGGGCTGGAGGTAGGAGTGGATGGAAGCAGGGAGCGGAGCGGTCGTGGAAAGTGCAAACGCGGAGGCCAGCGTGGAGCCGTTGCCTGAACGGAGGACCACAAGGAGCCATGGAAACGCAGTGTGTGTGTGTGTGTTTCCCCAAGTTTGAGTTATGTTTTTTTTTTTTTTTTTTTTTCCCTTTTCTCTGGCATATATAAGTATATATAGATTTCTATATAAATATATATTTATTTCAGCTTTGCTGTCTACCAGAGAACAGCCATAGCTGACCTGCTCTCAAAGAGCCCTTTTTTTTATGTTTTGTTTTTATTGATCATTTTTTTGTGTTATTTAAACCTTAGTTTTAACCTCTCATAATGTGACGCCTTTCCTTTTTTTTACTTTTGAAACTCTTCAGACCATGTGCCCTTTTTAAACACAAGGGTTTTTCTCACCCCTCTCTGGTGAGAGACGTCCGGTAGCATCCGGCCTGTCCCTGAGCACACATTAGTGCTGTTTTTTTCCTCTTTTTTTCATTTTCCCTTTTTTTTTTTTTTTTATATTTTTTTTTAAATCGGGAAACCCAGAGCGACCGTCTGAAAAGAAGCTCAGGAAGAGGATACTGCCTGTTTGTGTTGGACGCCACTGGTTTCAGGAAGAAACAGAAACATGGGAGAGCGCAGGACTTTTCTGGCATCGGCTGCGCCTCCCACACAGCCAGACTCTCCATTGGTTTCTCTCTCTCTCTGTTTTTTTATTTTTTTTATTTTGTATTTTTTTGTGTTTGCGTTGTGTTGCGTAAGGCAGGTTGTCCGGATGCGGATAGTGGTGAACTAGCCACGACTGCTCTGCTCTGCGCTAACTCTCAGCGTAGCTGGGCCACTCAGAGGACGCTGTTGCACACTCATCTCTAACTCAGTCATTTTGGCAGTGTGCACTGCCAAATACTGACTATGTTCAGTTTTACAACTTTTATTTTGGTTCTTTTTTTTTCTCTCTTAACCTTTGCCAACAGCGAGGACAAAATATCCAATGGTGTTTTTTTTTTTTTCTGCTGAGAATACCATCAGAAGTGTATTGTGTATGTGTATGTGTATATACCTAAATCTCATCTTAAACCCCCAGCGAAACCTTTTACTGTTAATGAGTCCATTTATCATGGGAATGATCGCAGCTTATTTTAGGATGCGGGAAATATTTTTCCTATATGTATTTTGTTTCCCCTCAGAGTCTGTGACCATTTAGTGCTGCAGCATTTTGTGTTCCATGTTGCTTTTAAAAAATGCCCTTTTCTCCTCCTTTGCTTCTGATGAGTATTACTCTCTCTCTAATGCCTTTCATTGAAGACTTTTACCTATTACTAACAGAAGACTTCAGCCATGTTTATAATGCTTGTGTGTTGTGAAATATGCCAAGGAACAGTAGGGCAAGCACAGAAAAGAGCGCCTCATTTGACCTTGGCTTTTGCCAGATGAATATTACCAAAAAATAGAAATAAATAAGAGCAGTATTGCAAAATGAGGGACCAAATAGAATGACTATGGTGCACTGAACAAAGTGTGCTGATTGAGTGATATTTTTTATATATATATATATATATATATATATATATATATATATATATATATATATATATATATATATATATATATATATATATATATATATATATATATATATATAAAAATAAATTACAATTTTTTATTTTCTCCCCAAAATTTCTGGATCCAAAATATGGTTTATGGTTTATAAGCCAGTTTTCCTTTTGTGCCATTTCGACATGAACTTGCCTGCTTTTCATTGAAGTGTATTTGATCTCATGTTTTTATAACCGTGAAAAAAGTGAATCATCAGCTTGACTGGTGACTACCACAATGCCCGGTGATTAGATAGTCCTGGATCTACAAGCACCACACAGGAAGAAATACCCAAGCGCCAAACTCTGCAGTTGCTATCTTCAGCCTACAGAGGTCATGCAGGAAGCCCCACAAGCACTTAAGTGTGTGTGTGCTTGCAAACAGTCATCTTAATTCCGTTATTGAAAACGTTGCTCACACTACTAATTTTCTCTCCGTTGAAACTGTCGTTTGCCGTTTTGTAGGTACACCCACACCTGTGGTTCAGCCGTATAACGAACTATCCCAGACTTTCATATGATTGGGGACACAGATAGTGATAGTGATAGTTAATGTATCATCATTTCATAAATCTGGTCATTTTCCATACTTTCAGTGTGATTAAAGCTACTCCCCCCTTGATAACCATGGACATTGTTACTGGCCAACAGTATATAACAGTGCAATTGGAAGAGTATGACTAGTTGAGGGTTTGATGACTATTAAATCATGTATGTACAATCACTGCAACATTGCTATAAACATAAACTGCTTCACCTGCATAACCAGGTCATGAACATGTTGAATATTGAGAACACGTAACCTTATGTTAGTTATTCCTCATCACATATGGGTCCCAAGACTACAGCTTGGATGGACAACCAATGGAAAGGGTCTGGCTCTGCTGTCTGCGATTTGTTTGTGGACATCAGGGTCATCAAGAGTCAACAATCAGAGCAATTTTCAATTCAGTTTAATTTATGGTGCCACTAACAATTGGAATTCACTGAGCCTCTTTAGCAGGCACTAAGGTGACGGTGGGCTACAGGAAGGGGGCACAAAGGCGTGCACTTCCCTCCCCAAGTGAGCGAGAGCCAGTCGGCTGCAGTGTGGACCTTCATCTCATTCATGCATGTACTCATTCATGTCATCGTCTACATGGGCTGTGTTGACTCCAGATGACTTCTGTTTTCTTGCCGCATCTTTATATAGGCTACTGGTTTAGTTCCTACGCTGTGCTATTTATGACCAGTGAATACAATACTTATAGAAAAATGATACAAAAAATACAAAACTTCAGCCTCCACTATAGGTTTTCCCATTAGCACGAGTGAAAGAAAATATACAATGTTTTTTTTTGGTTTAAAATTGCTCAACCACACTTGCCATTGTCCTCCTTTAGGATTTCGGCATGGCTTGCCGGTTTTCATGTGCCTCGGTGTACATATGCACACATATTTATAAATACACACCCACAGGAATCTCCTTTTCAATATATATATATATATATATATATATATATATATATATATATATATATATATGTCTGTTTTGTTCTCCCCCTCATGGTCACCCTTCTTTTGTTACTGAAGCTCTTTACGAAGCCTTTTCTGTAATGTGCCTATGCTATGCGGGGTGAGAACGGGAAAGTATAAATTTTAATTTTGCCTTTCATAAGAAACATATTCAAGCCTGAAAATTAAATAAAGTACTTATTCAACTATTATGTGTGCCATCATTCATCATGTCTGGGTTATGGGAGAATATGTGTGCTTGAAGAGACGACCATTTCACATTAACCTTTTTATTCTGCAAATAATATCTGTAAAAATTATACAAGCCTAAGTATTTTTTTTATGAACCGATAAGCTGGCTTTGACACTTTTACAGCTGTGATGTTTTTTATTTTTTTTTTTATTATTATTATTATTACAGATGTTTTATTTTTCTTATGAAAAGAAAAACCCAAGAAAAATGCAACCATCAAGGATGTGCCATAGTCCAGTGCTAAAACCGTACGAAATATGGATACATGTGTCCATGGCGGCCCTTTTGTCAGTCATGGTTTAAAAAAAAAAAAACACAAAACAGAAAAGCTCATTAAGAGCTGTGCAGTTGACATTACGTACCCCATAACTATGTCTCCAAGAAACAGACACTCCTTTAACACAACAGGTAAACCTCTCTGGTCCACATCTGTACAGTCCAAACAACGCTCCTCTCCTCTTTTTTCCTCCGTGTTTTATTTTGCTCTTTGTCTTTCTTTCCCTCTTGCTCTCTCTATCCCAGACGCAAAGCCTCAGCCCCCTCTTCGTCTCCTCCTTCCTCCACTGCAGGATCGGAGAGGAGACCCCCTCCCTAGATTCAGATGGACATGGAGGCTGGTGTTGACTGGGGGTGAAGGTGTGGGCCGGGGTGGGTCTGAGTCTGTCCAGCGATCCCATTACAATCACATCTGCTGTCATGACACACACACACACACACACACACACACACACAGTCAGTCACTCACTCTCCCGGTAAAGGCCACCAATACTGTACATCCCTCGGGGCGATCTCACTTTCTCTCCCCTCACACACACACACACACACACACACACACACACGCACACGCACACGCACACGTTTTCTCTTGTACTCCGTCACTCACACAAGGCCTCTTGCGCCGCCTCCTCAGGCCACTCCTGTGGAACAAACAAACAAACAGGAACATTAATTGTGGTGCAACGACAAACATGACAAAACAACATGGTGAAAAATATGTTGCTCTAAAATCAGCTCAACAAATCCAGTCGCCTACAAGTGCCGCTGAACCCACGCCCATAAACGTGGGCATTACCATTACCAAACAGCACATCATTTCAGTACAAATGACATCAACTTCCTCCACCTCTGACACTTTCCCGACAACAGCATATCCATGTAAACAAACAGAGATACAAGGAAGACCATGTGTTCCGATCCCTCTAATGTTCTACATAAGTCGTCATTATTTGACATGGCCTGTAATTGCCCACTTAATTTATTTATCTGATATTGCATTTCCAGTGTGTGGTCTGTCAGGAGTCGTTTACCAGATGCGTGTGGACATAATTATACACACACACACATTTTTGCAGCCTATGCTTCTGTAAGTAATGCCCCTGATGCTTAGTGGCACAAGAAAGCGCAATAATATACACATTTGTTGCATAATCTTAACAATATAGGCTGCACAGTCTTTCGAGTGCACAGGACGCATGTAGTTTGGTTGTTTAGGTCAGCCACTGGCTGTTTCTAGTAAGAGCATCACGCTTCATTCACACCTGCTGCGTTGCAGATGCGCATGTGTATTCACACCAGGAACATCTCTGATGCGGAGCTGCTACTATACTTTTCACAGGACCGCTTCTGACACGCTTGCCTCTTGCCTAAAAAAAAAAAGGCGCCACTTCTATTATCTAGCCGGCTTGCGGCTGCAGCTGGCGCCGTGCCGGAGATGCACGTCTCACACAGAGGTCGTGTGAAAACTCTGACCCATGAACATGGCCGCCAAAACGAAAACGGACAGGTAACGCAACCGCCATGTACACGCCAAGCATCTGGTGTGAATGAGGCATGAGGGAAAGGTGAAGATGTAGGGCTAACGCCACTTGTCTTGCTAGAAATTGTGAACAACCTGAACAGTGTTTCTGTTAGAATCAGGTGATACAGGTGTGAGGTGAAAAGGACGTGTGGGGTAAAAACGCCCATGTGCATAGACATTCTTTTAAGGATAATTTGCAAATCAGAGCCAAATCATAACTAACCTTGATTTGGATTTGTAGACTTCACGTCTGCCGCCATTGTCTTCTCAGTCTCGTGGGTGGAGGAGGTGGAGGAGGCGGTGCTGGCAGGTGTCGACTGCTCCGTCTTCTCCTCGCTCCCTTGGTCCTGCTGGGCCACTGCTGCTGGAGCTCCATCCACCTTGGACTCCTTCTCCTTCTCCACCTCCCCTGCTGTCGCAGTCCCAGCGCCGCCCTCCTCCACCTCCTCCGCCTTCTTGGCCGCCAGCAGCAATGGAGCTCTGTTGGTGAACCACCGGTGGACGAGGTCCTCTGTCAGGCCGCTGCCCTTGGCCAGCTCCTTCACCTGGGTCTCGTCCAGCGTCCCGTGGATCTCCAGGTGCTCCTTCAGCATGTCCAGGTTGGCCTTCTGGTAGTCCTCCTCCTCCACCATGGTCTGGTAGCTTTCCAGCCACTTCAGCTGCCCGTTCTTGAGCACATAGCGGCAGTCGCCGAACCAACGCACCACCTCGGGTCTCGGCAGGCCCGTCCGGGCCATCAGCTCGTCGTACTGGGGACTGCCCGGCCACTGCGTGCGGGCGAACGCCTGCTTCAGCACGTGGAGCTGGTCTGCCGTTTTCTTGCCGCGGTACGGGGTCGAGGGGATGGGGATGGGCGACGTAGGGGCAGGCGCCGGAGAGGCCGTTTTCGGATGGTCAGCCTGGACCGGCTGGTTGCACTCACCCTCTTTCCCGTTGGATTCGGTCACTTTAAGCATTTTCAGGTTAATCTTGATGGGGTTGACTTTAGGAGCGTCGTCTTTCTGCTTCTCGTCTTTACCTTGTTGTGACGACGATGACGACGACGACGACGCATCTCCACCCGAATGCTCGTCGATGTTCATCTTCTCCTCCTTGACTTCCTCCTTCACAGGCTCGCTCTTCTCCCCCCCTTCCTCCCTGCAGGCCTCGGCCTCCTCCTTCTCGGCCTCCTCCTTCTCGGCCTCCTCCTTCTCGGCCTTCTCCTTCTCGGCCTTCTCCGCCTCCTCTTTTTTCTTCTCCGCAGCAGCCCGTTTCCGTCGCTCGGCGAACCACCCGTGGATCTCGCGGCGCGTCATCTTGGTCTCCTGCCTCAGCCGGTCCACCTCCTCGGACGAGGGCTCGGGGTCCAGCAAGAAACTGGCCTCCAGGGCGACCAGCTGGTGGGGCTCGCGCTCTTTATACCGGATGGCCGTGAAATCGGGAGACGGGGGCCGAGGCGGCCGGCGCGACGGCGTGGTGGGAGATGTGGTCTGCTGCTGCTGCTGAGGAGGGCTCGTCGGGGTCGGCGGGGGCGTTTTGGGTCTGTCTGCGGATGACACCACCGGCGTGTCCGACGAACCAACGCTGGCGCCTGACGCGGGACCAGGCGAAGTGGTTTTGTCGGTGCCCGAAGCTTGACCCCCCGTGCTTGTGCGCGGCCCTTTGAGGTTTCGGAAGTGGTAGCGGCGGTCACTGAACCACTTGCGAACCTCGCGCACAGACAGGCCCGTCAGACTGGTCAGGCGGTTCACCTCGTCCTGGTTGGGGAACTGGTTGTTGAGGAAGCTCTGCTTCAGGGCCGAGAGCTGCTCCTGGGACTTCTTGTTTTGCTTGGAGTTGGCATCCAGGAAACTGGCGTTGGGGAGGGTGCGGGAGTTCGGGGTTGTGCTGGTGGATGGTGATGACGCTGCAGCTGCTGTTGCGGTCTCTCCTTTCTTGCTGCTGCTGCTGCTGGCCACTGGTGGTGGTGACGGTTGCGGGTGCTGCCGTGTTTGCAGTCGTGGCACTGGTGCTGTTTGTGTTGCCGTTAGTGTTGCTCGCACTGGTGGTGGTGGTGGTGGTGGTGGTGAGGCTGGTGCCATTGCTCTTGCTGTCTGTCTTACTGTCACTCTTGGCGTCAGTACTGATTTTGCGGTCAGTGCTCGTCTTTATGTCAGGAGAGGCTTTGCCATCATTAGTACTTTTCACAGTGCTGCTGCTGTCCTTACCGTTGCTGCCACTCTTGACATCCTGGTTGGTTTTAGTATTCGCGGCACTGGGTGCAGTGCCTTTGCCGTTGACTGCGCTTTTGCCGTTTTCAGTGCTTTTGTTGCCGTTATTGGTTTTAGTTGTGTTGCTGTTAATGTTGTTACTGCTGCTGGTGCTAGTTTTGCCATTGCTGCTGTTGTTGTTGTTGCTGATGGTGGTGGTGATGATGGTGCCTCCACCAGTGCTAATCACACTAGTCTGACCGCTACTCCCACTGTTACTGCTGTTTGACCGACTGCTGCTGCTGCTGCTACTTATGATGCTGCTGGAGCTGCTGGCGTTGCTGGAGCAGCTGCTGCTTACGCCTCCATTGCTGCTGCTGCTGCTGCAGATGGTGTAGTTGAGACTGCTGCTGCTCCCCACTGTGCCCACCACCATGCTGACTCCTTTATCGGCCACCAGGGCGGCGGCAGGCCTGGCCTGCATCATGGGCTTGGCGGCACTCTGGGGCTTGGGGGTGACCGCCAGGGCTACGGGGGCGCTGCTGACCTGGATGCCGTTGGCCATCATGGGCTGCGTGACGATCACCCCTCCCTGGCTCACCAGGCTGCCCTGGAGGATGTGCGGGATGCCGGTGGCACCCAGGGAGGCGGGCAAGACCGTGATGGTCTGCTGGGCCGCGCCGTGATGGGTCTGTCGGCCCACCGTCGTGTGATGGTGATGACCAGACGGAGGCGCCGTCTGAATGATGGTGTTGAACATCTTCCGCCGGGCCTCCTCGATCTCCTCTGGTGACCAGCTGATGCCTTGCTTCAGCCTCTGAGCCGTGAACCAGATTTTGATCTGCTCCTCGGGGTACTTGGTGACGACGGTCAGGTAGCAGAGCTCCGCTTTCGTCGGGTAGGGGAACTTGCTGAAGGAGGTCTTGAGGAAACTGCTGTTGTCCATGGCGGCGTTGTACGTGGGAATGCTGCTGAGAGGGATCATGACCTTGGGCAGGTTCTTGGAGCTGTGGCTGGAGGAGGAGGAGGGCGAGGAGGACATGGTGATGGGCGTGGAGTGCTGGTGGAGGTTCCGGTTCTGGACCACCGACACCACCTGCGTGACCGCCGTCTTGAGAATGGGAAGTGCTCCGGAGCCGTTGACGATCTGTATGGCGGATGGTAATGTCACTTTGCTTGTCGAACCATTGTGGACGATAGTGGGCACGTGTGTAACAGTAACAGAAGGGGGGTCTTTCTTCTCGGCCGGCTTGCCGGTGGCGACGGACACTCCAGCCTCCAGCCTCGAGTCGTCTGCGGCGGAGTGCGAAACCACGATCCTCTTGTGCTCCGATTTTCCCTTCAGCATCTTCATGATGGGCGTCTTGGTGATGGATATCTCCGAGTCTTGAGACTTGGAGAGGAGGCTATCGCCGGGGCCCAGGATAAGGCTCTGCTCTACAGTGACCTTCCGGTCCCGCTTCCTCAGCTGTAGCGTGGTGGTGACCGTGCTCGGGTGCACGCGGGCGTTGTGAAGGGCCAGACCCTCGAACTTGGCCGCCGTCACCCCGCAGTCCACACAGTGGAAGCTCGGGTCCGACCGGAACTCCGGGTGGCCGCTGTAGACGTGATCCAGGAACAGGTTCAGGTCCAGGGTTTCGAAGTTACACGGCCTACAGGTGTAGGTGCCCCCGTCTTTCAGGGCTTCACCCGAGTCATGCCTGGAAGGCTCGCCAGCGTCAAGGTAGCCCTGACCGTACAAGTCCTCCCGGGATGCATAGGCACTGTCCTTAGTCGTTGTGCAAGGCAGGTCGTGCTCAGTGTCATCCCTCATATACATGGTCTTCACCGGGATCATGCAAGGAATGGTTGATTTCCGCTTGCTAGCCATGGCTGCAGCCAATAAGCTGGGTGGACTAGAAGACTGGTTTTCTGTGGGCTTTGCAGTTTGGTGGTTCGCTGAGTTATGGATTGGCCATAGAGACAGGTCTGTGATGCTGCCTGGCTGACAGGCCACTCAATCCATCAGCTGTGCTCTTCTGATGTTAGATCCAGGCATCAGTAAAGACACCTGTGGATAAAGAGCAGAGGAAATTCATTAAACAAATGTTGTGTTCAACATTCAAAAAGACAGTATTATGACCTTACCCACTGAGGGAACAATTAAAGTGGAATTAATATTAGGTGGAAGGTTATGAGACGTGTCCCCTTAAATGGCACAATTATATCAGTAGGACTTGATGCATGCAATGACTGGAAACATTTCTACAATTCTATACAATTTCTACCATGTATGTTATGTATTTGATTGTTTGATTTTACAAACAAAAATCAAACAATCAAATACAAAACATACATGGTAATACTAAACAAAATACATACAACTTTTGAAAGTAGCATTATAATCTCTCCTATAAACTTGCTCTTTTCCTTTGGCATGATATATCTATGTCAGCAGCAAAGCATTTGGCTCAGCATTGAATATATCAATGGGGGTAACTTAAAACACATTGAGCTTTTGTGCGCCAAGGTCAACTGTGGTCTGGTGATCTATTTGTGTCACGTCTAACGACTAAATCCCCACTTATCCCATCCACAGAACCTGACTTCTATGGAGATGTCTCCCTAAACAACAGACACTTCAGATGGCTCTTTTATGGTCTCTCATTCTGTCTGTCAGAGCTAGACTGTGACCCGCACTTCCCCCTCACCTCCCTGATGAGGCTACTACGGTCACAATACCCTGGAAAGCATGGTCCATCGCTGTAGGACAGGACCACAGACAGATGAGATCACAGTGTCACACATAGTATACACTTTAGGCAATATTTGTTATCCGTACTATTTCTATGAAATGCAGGAAATTACCTACAAAAGAACTAAGGCTTGACCCACACTAGGCCTTAAAAAGTGTTGTGAAATAGTCAACCCCAGCCACAACACCACACCGATCACAATACCACAAATGAACACAACTCACACCCCCAAACACACACACAAACAACGTTTTTGGCCACTGGTTAGTTGTCTGCATAGTTTCACCCCCACCCCCAAAAGGTCCGAGCACATCTGCTAAAATCACAGAACACTGTTGTGAACACAATGTGCTCATCTGGAAAGCCTGGCTTCCTACACCACTGGATCTTTTTGTGACAACAGACCGATAACCATTCTGCCTTCGCCCGTTTTTCACACACCTTTCCTGTCTCCCACACAGCTGCCAGGCTTTGCTAAAAAAAATATAGGTCACCACCATCTTACTCCCTAATCCTAGTTTGCGGTATCCAAACACGTTAGCTTGTTCTGCCAACAGGAAGGTTACGGTAGATTTAATCAGCACAGGTTTGTCCCAGCAACAGGCACAGTTCTAAGGTAGACTGCATATGAATGATGTCTATTTTCCAGCACTGATGAGGGAAGATATATCAGAACTAAAAACATCACATACTCGCTTTCCTGTTGGTTTTTCGTTATTGACCAGACAACTACTATGAGCGTGCTCTGCACTCCATTTCTTCCACACAGCAAGTGTATCAAGATGTGATCTCAAGTGCTTTAGCCTTCTGTCGCTGTCGAGCACTTTGGAGAATCAGAATTAATGGCTTCCGTATGGTATGGGGAGAAAAGAAGAGAGAGCCGTTAAACGCTCTTAAGTCTGACGAGGCCCCTGAGTGAGGCCTAACCAGACCAACAGGGTTGAGCCTCCTGCTAGGCACAGTTTTGGCTTTTGCCAAGACATCTGTTGATTAGCTGACACAGTTAAATTCTATGTGGTATAGCAGACAGAGACCCCCTAGAGATCCATGACTACCTCCTCTAGTTTTTCTTCCTGCAGAGAGTGCAAAAAAGGGGTGTCATAAAACTCAAGAAGAGAACAACAAACTGAACAGTGCTTTAACAAATACCCCTGCAGGCTTGAACAGTAAGGAGCGTCGTGCCAATAACCTACTGGGGTTTGGGCTCCATGGCTTACTGCTGTTACGACGGAGAGCGAAGTCAGTGCTGAGCCTCCTGTGAGCAACGCCAGGAATTCTAGGATGCACAGGCCTGCAAAAAGAAAAAGACTCTTGCGACACAAACATCTAATTTCTTGTTTTGTTTTGTTCCTTGTTTGTTTGTTTTTTTTCAACGGCTCGTGTACGTGAGGTTGATTGCAGGAGGTGGTCACTTGTTTGCGTCAAGTGGGGACCGGCATGGCATGGTGGGGTGAGTAGGAGACAGAGGAGACGAGTGGCCCGCGCCCAACAAAGAAATATTCCCTGTTCACTCCCTCCCTTTCGTCGCTGGCGGAACTGCCCTTCCGTTAGGCCTTACTGCCCTACTGCCACTCGGTTCTGCATGAGGGGGCACGGCCCTGCCAAGACTTGAGAGTCACATGACCTGTACAAAAGGGTTGTGGGGTGGGCAGGGCTTACCATCCATCACGTGGGCCAGAGCCCTGAGGGAGAGAGAGAGACAGAAAGAAAGAGAGAGAGAGAGAAAGAGAGAGGGTGAGAGAGAGAGAGCGAACGAGGGAGAAGAAGGCGAGTGGGGGATGGGCGAGAGGAGTGGGCCGAGAGAGTGTTGGTGTGTGTGTTTGTGTGGTTGTGTGTATGTGGATGTGTGTGTGAGAGGGTGGGGGGGCAGTGTGTGTGTGTGAGGAGTGTGAATGGGGGGTGTTAACTGTCGCAGCGTAGAGGAAGGGGCAAGGTGTTTCAGCAAAGAATTTTCTGCCCTAATACACCCCACCCCCCCACATACCCCCCTATACACACCTCCCTACAGCTTTTCTACCTCTACCCCCACCACAACAATCACACACGGTCGTTCTCTCTCTTTGGCCCTCCCCTTTACCCCTCCCCTCCCTCCTCCTTCTCTCTGGCGTACTTCGAAGCCTCTGGAATGTTCTACTGTGAGCAATGGAGCCAGTGGACAACCTAGGAGCCGCGTTGCATTTTGTGTGCTTAACCCGTCTCCAGCATTGCAAGCAAGCCCAATGGTAATGGCCACCAACACAGTCCTTGGCCAAATCTAAATCCGATCAAACTCTCACGCTAACCTCTGTGTAAAGGGTGGTGAGGCCTACGCATTTCTGAGAATCAGACTATTTGCAAGCCTATGACTGACCTTAGGGTCAAAAGAGGTGTCTGTGCGTTTGCATAAGGGAATAAATATCAGATGGATAAAAACGAACAATAAAAGGGTATGAGCGCAGTAACCAAGTTGACCGAGTGGTCAGCCAGGAGCAGCCTACGCCACACATGGTGTGGGATGGTCTAGCGAGTCATATCCGCAAATGTGCTTCATCACTAAATTCACCAGACAGCCACATTCTAGAGAATGCAATGAGTCATCATCATTAGCAAAGCAATGTTGTTGTTCTCATGCTTATAAACAAACGCACAGACAAAAGACTGTTAACAGACAAATACAAAACAGATGAAAATAACAACTTAACCAAAACTCAACTAAACCACAATTCTTGCGCGACTTAACCGGACATGGCATCATGGAGCCTATAAGTTGTAGCCTACCTAACCACTGGGGATAGTTTGAGGCCCGTTTGGTGCCTGTTTGGTGCCTGTTTGGTGCGGCACCCCCTCTTAAAGTCCCTCAGAGTGAGAGGAGAATTGGCCCGACGTGGGGTGGATTGTTTTTGTCCCCTTCGGAGCACATAAATAAGCCATGTCACATGTCCTGCGTGTCTCTCAATCATAACATACTGGCCTGTCTCTATAACCGCGCCGCGCCGTAGGTGCCAATTTTAGAAGCTGGGCAGTGACGGAGCCGTGCTGACGGCGTCTCTAGGAAGAACAGTCGCCGCCACAGCGCCCCATCCGTGCATCTACGTCGAATTTTATTTACTCCCCCCAAACGTCTAACAAGCGTTTCTCCCTCAAGACTAGCGTCTGCCTGCTGGACGTGAAGTACACTGGTGTGTTTGTCCATTTGTGTGGGTAAGCTGTAGCCACTCCAACAATCCGCCTGCCTGCCTGCCTGACCGCTTGCATGGCTCACCCCTCCCCCACTCTCCCTCCATTTCCCTCTCTCAACAAGTTCAGCTCGGTCTGTTGGGAGACAGGTCGGCAGCGCCACTGGTGTGTTACTATCCCCATGGCAACCGGCCGTCCTACTCCCCCTCATCCCCCTCACCCCCTCTCCTTTCCCTCTCGCTCACACACACACACACCCTATCAACACATGCAAGAACTCACATAGTAGTCACCCCACACACAGACACACAAACACACACAGAATGAGGCTTGCTGGCCGGTTGGCTGGGTTCTCGCTGGCTTGTTTATTCCCCACACTCCTGCGAGCGGTGACTCCCGAGTCCCAGCCCTGCTCCTATTTCAGCGCTGTGTTTGGCGGTGTCCGTGTCTCGAAGGTGTGGTCGTCCTCGCCGTCACACTTCTATCATCTACGCCGGGCAACTCTCTCTTTTTTCTCCCCCCTTGTTTCTCTTGGATTTTAAACCTCTCTCTCTCTCTCTGCCTTTGTGTACCATTGAGGACCTAGGGCCGTCTCATTTGAGCCAGGGGTTGTTTATTTCCATCTACGCCTGGTCCACAAGACGACACAACATGTCACCACACTTAGACCGGTTGGCGCATACACAGGGCTAGACCTACCAACCCTGTATTTGCCACCCAAACACCCACCCACCCACCCCAACACTCACTCAAAGACACACACACACACACACACCAAAGATGGCCCCTTAAAAGACAGGCCTTGCACAGCCTTTCGGCAACACAACGCGTTATGGCAGACTGATCTGATATTGAAAATAAATGAGCCAACGAACAAGAAATAATCAACCCAACAGAAATTTTACCAGTACAGTTAGGGCCTGTGACCAGTTTGGAAACTATTTTTCTTCTTTTAATGGTGTGTGTGTGAGAGAGAGAGAGAGAAAGAGAGGGGGGCCACCTCAGGCGTAAAGGCTCAGTTGTTAAAAAAAAGGAAGGGGAGGGAGGGAGGGAGGGAGAGGATGGAAGGGGGCGGTGGTGGAGGAGGAGGAGGGGGGGAAAGAAAAAAAATGGCGGCACACCACGCGCTCCGCTGTCCAACCTAAAATGGCTGACATCACAGCCTCTTATCCAGCGAGACACTGCAACGCCAGCTCCTGCTGACCAAAACCGCTAGCTCAGGATGCACGAGCGAGCAAGTGAGTGGGCAAGAGAGAGAAGGCGAGCGAGCAACCGAGCGAGCGCAATCCCCGCGCTCCTGCTTCCCAGGACTGCTGGTGCAGTCCGCCATCAATCGAACCTGCTCCCAGGCCCTGGTCCACCACATAGGTGGGATGGTTCTGAAATGACTGTACCTGAGCAGGGGAGAAGGCTGACAGCAGGTCACTCTCCAAAGCGACACTGTCCCCTAAAATATTCAACATCCAATGAGGCGCTAAGCCTCAATTCACTTCAACTAACTAGAGTAGGCCTACATGTAAAATACATGATATAAGGTCTTAAAATTGTTACCATAGCATCAATATGATATTTTGCCAAGGAGGCCATGTGCTTCCTTTTAGTAGGCTTATCATTCAAGCGCTCTAGTACAGTGCCCATGCAATGTCAAATTTGCATACATTTCATCTCCCTCACTACAGATTTGTCTATCATCACAACCACTGCTGATCTCACTAAAGTGCTCCAACCTGAACTGACCCTAGAGAAATAATCTGGGTTATCCACTGGACTGACAGACTGGGGTCCCTCAAAACACGGGTGTCCCATACAGCCATAATCTGGTCATTAATCTAATGTGCATCACACCCAGGGATGAGAGAGTAAGCGGGTGCAATGCCCCAAATGTCTCACTCGTTTTCATATACAGTCATACAGGGGGTGTGGCAGGTTACATGTCATAACAGAGAGGAATAGGAGCTGCTGTGGTGCACATTTGTGTTGTGTGCAAAGCAGCCCTGTCTGTCTGTCTGTCAGTAAAAAAAGTTCAGTGGAAAAATCATGGCCCAAGTGACACCCTTTGGATACAGGGGAAGACTTGGGAAGACCAGTTACATCACAACATTACATTTCAAAACTGACAGAAACAACATGTGAGCCTGTATATACTTCTCAGGGTAAACATTAGTCATCATGAAACAAATGTTATATATATATATATATATATATATATTTGAGCATGAGGGCAAACATGTTAACAACCAACACTTAATTACATTATATAATGTTTATAAAGTACAATAATAAATGCATGTATCCAGATAAATCAAATTTGAGTCATCCAAGGTCTGCAAAAAAAAAGCAACAGAGCGTGATTTATCGGGAGACTATCAATCCTACACTGTGGTTTTTACCAAAAACGAAGTTGTGGCAACCTCGTGTGCCTGTCGTGTTGCTGAAAGAGTAAGGGTGCATTAAATCCAGGGAGATTTTTTTGTGTGGTTACGGGGTAACATCCCGTTGAAACCAACATCGGAAACCCCGATATTATTACTTGGAGTAAAACAGGCGCGATGTGCCCATCTGCTGAAGTTTCAGTCCTGGAGGCAGTGGTTAAACGGCCCTCGCGAAACAGTTAAGCAACCTAATCGAAACGATAGAAAAATACTATACCCCAAAACTCGACTCGGCGCCCCCCACCTACTGTCGCCATTTTACACAAGCGACTTCATGTAGCCAGTCAACTAGCTAATTTGGCCCTGCGTAGCACTACGAAGGTAACGTTAGCTAGCTTGCGGGTTATAACTTAGTCCCAGTAGCTGCACAGAAACAGTGTTTCGGATGTTAAACACAGATCTAACTTACCGTGCACTTGATCCAGCAGATGTGGCAGAAGAAATCGACAACAAACAGCAAGCTCACCAGTGGAACAAGTAAATAAATAATTTACATGAGATTTAGGTACCCTTTGATGCCAACTGAAGTGGGGTGGAACTTCTCTCTTAGGTGCTCGTTGTAACAGTGATATTGGCCACCAGGGCAGGGGAGCGACAATGGCCCCCTCGTTCTTGTTTATTACGAATCGATCTCGGCAGAAAGAGAAGGGAAAAGAAACTACGACGTACGTACCCAGGGTTGGAGCACGTGATCCTGAGCGTCACTGGCTACCAAACCTCTGGTCGGCATGAGCTCATGGACAGACTCAGAGGTGAAGTTAGTTATGGGAACAGTCATCCTCTTTGTTCTGTCCAGTGCAGATATCCTTCCAACTTAGAGCATCAATTGCAAATTGCATAGTGACTTTGTTGTCACTAACAGTAACCAATCCGAGATAGGTGTTTTGTGGGTTTGTGGGACTGTTATTAAAAACTTTATAAATGTGTTTTTAATGGCAAAATACTGAGGGCTGTTAATATTTCAGAGAATCATAAAATTATGCTCTTGATTAAATACTTTTTTTTAACATTCTTTATGAGGTCCATGAAGTTCTTCCACTGGACATGTAGCCTTAATAGTTTTCTCTGTGTACTAGTAACATCCTCATTGATTGGCATCATCATGCTTTTGAGACCTCTGAAATAATATTTTCTTCGCATCGATTAGCCCATGCATGACCTTGGCAATGATGATCAAACATCCAGGTCACACATTTTTAGTGTGATAGTTGAAGTTTTTTGTATAGTCCGCTTAATTAGTTTACACCAATGAAAACAACACATTATAGGCTTCACAATTCACCATACAATCCTGATAATACAAATAGCGGACAGAAAACACGCAATGTGTATTCATTCATTCATTCATTCGCTCATTCGTTCATTCATTCATTGATTAATTCATTCATTCATTCGTTCAGTGACCGTCTTCCAACAGCAGATGTCACTATTTCATTTTGAGAGACGTTCAAACATACTCCAGTGGTCCAGCCGGGTCCAGCGCGTGGAGCTTGCGTGAACGTCGCATTTTGTTATTGGCTCTCCCACTAGGGTCAAATGGTTACAGCGCATGCGTGAATAGTGCGGGCTTTGGAAATCTTCGACACCAATTTGAGGAGTCAGCAGTGCTTTTATTTCGAGTTAACGCTATCTGCTTCTTAGTAGAATCGGAGATATTTCACACAATTTTCAAAATTGTGTCGCTCAGTTCACAGATTCAGCTAATACCCGGCGGTAGTCCCAGAGAATGACGAGCAGTTCAAAAAAGAAGGAAGAAGTTCATCTCGCCAACGGTGGAGTGAAGCAGTCCGCATGGAGCAAAGCCTTCAATTGTAAAGCTGTATGGGAGGAGAAGGTGGGTTTGTGATTGAGAAAGAAAAATCTGTTAATATATATTCTTCCCCATGAGCCGGCTGTACTTTGAACTTATTTTTAGTACTATCTTCTTCGTAAGTGTCAGAACTTGGCCAGGTGTCTAGTTGGCTTGCTAGCTAGCATAGCCCCTGTATTGTAATGTCAGATCATATGACATAAGGGGGGGGTCGTCGATGGATTAACTCAAGACGGTTTTGTGGTCATCTTATGAGGCGACGCACAATATTTCTAAGTTAGCGGAATCTGTTGTATTTCTCGACATGGGATTGTGATCAAGGTGCCGCTTGTGCCCGTATGCTAACAATGCGTTCTCTGCCTGATCTACACATTGTATAGCTAACGTTTACATTAAAGGTTTAGGAAACTGAAGTGGGGATTTGTGAAGTTGTGACATACCAGGGCCAGGAAGGTGGATAACACTAAGATCACATGAACTGAAACACACAGCTCATGCAGCAGACATGCAGTATTCTTGCTTGGGTGTCCCTAATACACATACAACCTTGGGAAATTGAATACAGTCTTATGATTAACATAACCTTTAAGCAATTGCAGACTGCAACTGTGTTGTTGAAGGAAACCGTGAGGGGCTTTAGTTTCATATTTCGGATGTTGACATCTTAATGGATCACTGATTCAAGACTCCTTGATGATAAACTGGGCTAACGGTTTGCTTTGTTTTACAGGACGAGTTCTTGGATGTGATCTACTGGTTCAGGCAAATCATAGCAGTTATTCTCGGAGTAATATGGGGCATTGCACCGCTCAAAGGATTTCTGGGAATAGCAATGTAAGCATAATTCTTATTTTCATTCAATCATAGAGTCTTGAATAACAGTGTGGTTTAATCCAGTTCCAATTAACTTAACATCCTCTCACTTTTAGCAATGCACATGTAACACCTGTTTTACCTTGTGTTTTGAGATATTGAACCAGGTTGTCAGTTTATTAACCTGGTATGAATGGCCAACAGTTTGGAATTTCATTCATCTTGATCCCTAATGAAAAAGAACTATAGGAACCCTTAGTATTTTGGGACACGTACTATAGAAGTGCTATTAGACTGTACTATAGGAACACTATAGAAGGTAAGGATAAGGAACATCACATAACTTGAATTTCCCCTTGGGGATCAATAAAGTATCTATCTATCTATCTATCTATCTATCTAATTATTATACACTGCCATAGAACTACTATAGAGATATTATTGTAGTACTATAGTTATTTTTTGCGTATTTTCATTAGGGTCAAAAGCAGCAAACCGTTCAGTATTGAGGTAGCTAAGCGAGGGGGCATATGGGCATAGGTTTACCTTCCGTTTCTACTTCTTCACTGAGGTAAACAGGCACACGTGTACCTCCGTATCTGTAAGTGGCGAAACAAACATTTTACTTTGATAGCCAGCTGCTCCCTTAAGAATGCATTTCTGGTATTAGCTGTCTATTTTAAAGGCATTCTATGCCAGTTGTTTACCTTGATATAACAGCTTCAAAGTCATTTTGATGGTAAACTAACTTGAAATAGGGAGAATTGCACACCCTTTGCAACTGGTTATGGAGAATCAGCCTTGCAACTTTCTCTCCAACATCTCGGAAAACCATGAATTGCTTTTTTTTTTTTTCAAATTCATGTTCCTGTAGCTGTCCATCCACTCTGTTGTCACAAAACATTGTCTTCTGACTATATGGGAGCCAAATAAGCTAGCTTGTACAGTTGCAGCCAATCATCAACATCTTGCTTTATTTCAGGGACTATTTAACTCAAATGTCAACATTTAATCAGAGCTGAGGACTGTGCCTTTTACTTCTCCATGTAGTGCTTTGACCGGAAAGACAAAAGATGCATACCCAGTAACTTAGTGTTATTCATAAACATAGCTTTTTGGTTTTGGTCCCATGAACATTTTTCAAGGAAACGTCATTTTCCCCAAAATATTCGATGCTGTTTCCACAAGAATATCTTGTAGCAGCCAATGCATCAAGAACCTGCAGAATTTTTCTCTTAATTTTTTTTTTCTCTCCCTACCGATGGTCAAAAAATGTAAAAGTTGAAAGCTGACGGATATAATACACCCAGGTTGCTAATGATTGTCAGGAAGGCTCGCACCTGATGCAGTCTCTGTGTTTCCCCCTCCCAGATTCTGCATCATCAATGCAGGTGTTCTGTACCTATACTTCAGCAGCTTTCAACAGGTAGACGAGGAGGAGTATGGCGGCACATGGGAGCTGACCAAAGAAGGGTTTATGACATCATTTGCATTATTCCTGGTGAGATGCCATCAGATCGCTCCCTTTGTTTCTCTCTTTCTTTCTTTCTTTCTTTCTTTCTTTGTCTGTTTGTCTGTCTGTCTTTCTGTTTTAGTGAATAGGTTGTAATGTGTAAATAATAGGGCTGCTCGATATGGGGAAAATATCTAATCGTGATTTTTCTGACAGATATTGCGATTG
Organism: Alosa alosa; assembly: GCF_017589495.1. Classification (NCBI taxonomy): domain Eukaryota; kingdom Metazoa; phylum Chordata; class Actinopteri; order Clupeiformes; family Clupeidae; genus Alosa; species Alosa alosa. Next base: position 27,651,742 of record NC_063192.1, on the reverse strand, counting down.
TGGTTGCGATTTGTGATATGATTTTTGAATGTCAAGGAATTGATTCAGTTCAGTATTCCAAAAGTCTCTGAGTTGTGCCACTTCTCATTGATGCCTAGAGCACGAGAATCACAGCACTCCTGATTGACTGAAGATCACCAGTCAGAAGTGCTGTGTTCTTCACGCACTAGGCATGAATCAGAAGTGGCACAGTGAAGGAGGATCACATGAATATAAAAATAAAAAATATGTAACTATAAACTGCACGGTTATTTGTAGACTTTGCGATTAGGTAATTGCATTGGTTCATATTGCGATTGCGATAATTGTGCAGCCCCATTAAATAACACATGACATGATTTACTGTACACAATTAGTCTTTTTTAAAGTTGGTCCTTTTTCAGGCTGTTGTGTCCAGCACATGCAAGGTGCTATGTGTGAATCTATGGGCTCTATTATGAAGGTCAAAAGCGTGCCGCAAAGCGTATTCCCATCACGGCGGCGGCGCAAACGTATTCCTATTGTACACTCGAGTTTTTCGCCATGCCTGTCTCTTTTATTGAGCAATGCGCTCAGGGGTATGGCAATTAACAACCTAAGGTGGGATCTAGAGCATTATCTAAAAATCGCTATCGTACACCATCTAAAAAGCATTAGGCCACTGACCAAGAAAAACCTGGTCTATAGCAAGAGGCATATACAGTATAAAGCACAGCTGAAGACGCACTGTCACGAGATGTAAGCAGCAACTCCTCTGCAGGATAAATGTCCTTAGGTTTTTTATTCAGTTATTCGAACATTATTTGGGTAAGTGTTGCTTTTTTCAGACTATGTTTCGATGGTAACCCATTGTCAGTCAATAGTGAAAGTAATTAACTGTGTATAATTGTTTTGTTGTTGACTATGACACCATGGTGAAGTTAGTTTCACTTAGCCAATCAAATAATAGACAAGTGCAGCGTGTAGGCTATACTCTGCTAGGTTTTAGGAAAGCATGGTTTAGTGGAATACCTGTTCCATATGGTCTCGCGTGCAAGCAGATGCTTTCAAATGTGCCGGTGACCATCAAAACACTAATGTGCTGTTTGAAGTCGCACTGCTTCCTGTTAAAGGAAACAACAGATGTCACTCTCATTGGTTTAAATGATGTTACGCCCAAAACACACCCATGACTGATTAAGAAACATACAGTAAGACCACCTTTTTGCGCCAGGCGCCTGACGTTTGATGACAAAACCACCCCCAATGTGGACTGGACAAACCCCTAAGCTATTCGCCAGTGACCATGTGTTTTAGATAGCCAAAATAGAGCCCTAAATATCTTATTGGATAATGTATTTGCCATGATTTACCAAATGAATAAATTTGATTAGAAAGGGGGATTGTTTTTTTTTTTCATCTCAGGGTTTTGCTTTTGAGATGTTGAAACATCAATGATCCAGTGTATGTGCTTTTAATAGACATGACACACTCTCACCGTGACTAACCTTAGCTAGAATACGTGACAACTGTTTTTGTAACCGGGATATCTTGTCAAAACAGGCAGGAACAAAGTGAGCTAATACATAACATTACAATCACGTACTCGGTTTTTGGTTTTAAAATGTGTTAACTTTTTTTTTTTTATTTCAGGTGGTATGGATTATCTTTTACACAGCATTACACTACGATTGAAAACCTGTGGAAAAAACATTGTGTGGTAAAGCGAGACAAAAAGACATTTTCTTCAGTGTAAAATGTAATATGCAGAACTTCAAGCTTCAAGGTGTGGATGAATCACCTGCAACACACAGCATCCTTGAGAAAGAAGTGCATTATGGGTAACTTCAGTAAAATGGCCATTTTAGAGTCCTTGGTCATTGCGTCTGAGTTTTAAGCTAAAACTGTCCTGTGCACTGCCATGATTTTTTTTTTTCAGTAAATGACATTGTATTTAGCAGGAGAATATAACTTAAATTAACTTTATTGTTTTTTCACGATTAGCTTCCGAATCAGATAGTCTTTACCAAATCAGTCAAAGAATTTGTTTAAACATTAAACAGTGTATAGATTCTGTACAATATGCATTTTATCATATGTGTATTAAACTGATTTATTTGTGTGTCTTTGTTATGTATAGGCTGTGTGTAACATACATCTCAGTATTTTATAGTGTATTAACTGCAAGCAAAAGTATTTGCTCTACCAGGTATACACTCAGCTGTACACAAGGCTTTTGAAAGACTGTATTTTCTGATGGAAATCTTTTGGGAATTGCATTAAAACATGGACTTTGTTTGTCCCACATTTTATAACAGACAAAGTGTTGCTCTGTAATGTTGGAAGTACAGTTGATCACTGTAAATCTATCTAGAGGTATGGTATAATGAGCTCTCGTGGATGAAATTCAACCACTACCCTGTAATTTTCCTCCCCAAAGCGCATGTCTACTCCATATGGTTTAAAAAAAGGAACAAGTCTTCAGGCATAACTGACCAGTGGCAGTCTAGTGGTCAGCCCTAACCTGTTATCAGGCTGCTCCTAAATGCTCCCAGTTATAATGCAACCCTGAAGTTGTCTCAACTCATGATCAGTTCAAGAGATCATAGCATGTTTTTGCCTGACTACTAGTATTAGTACGAAAGATAGGCAACTTGAAGGTGAAATTAGACACTCTTTGTTTTTTGCAAATTGTGCTACTCTGTCACTGCAGCTACAATCCACTAGGAACCATTAAGTAATTAAGAACTTCACAGAATTGTTAAAATAAGCACCAAACAGCACAGATGGATTTTGTACTTCCTTTTAGATGAATACATTATGAAATAAGGTGGGGGATGACTTGACTGTTAACTTCACCACACTGTTGAGCTAAATGTGTTGGAAGTAAGTGAATTTTAAAGAACTGAATGCATTATACTAGGTAAAATGGGCACAACAGTGTGGTGTGAATAAGGTTATGAATCTACCATTGTTGGGGAGTGAAGATGATGTAACACCCAACCATCATACAGGCAATAGGTATAGTCTCCCACTGAATCCAACATTTTCCAAACAGTGTCCTCACGAACTGTCTGACATATGGTACCCTTATACATGATTAGCCATTTTTGACGTCTTGGATTTTTCATCCAACTCAGGAAGGGTTTTATTTAAAAGCAATACTTAAAATGATATACTGAGAATAAATAATGTTAACTTAAGTGAGCGTCATTAAGTGAAACGGGACCCGGAGTTTTAAAATGATTTATTCCTTGCCCAGCCTCCTTATTCCTTTAGTGGGATATAATAAAGTTTTGAAGAATGTGACGTCAATTTCAAGATGGCGGCGCCCCACTCCACGATGAAATTCTGGAAACCCGGTAAGATGAAAATATATCTAACAAAAATAGAGTTGTGCGTTGTTTCATGCTGTCCCTGTATTCTGAATGTTATCATGTGACTTAACATCACTGGAATAAAGTCAATCAGTTTACAATGCGTGCTATCGTTAATTTAGCAAAAAAGACGCTTTCGTGTTTTGGTGGAACCTCTGCAGTGGTGTTTGCACCGATTTGTGTTCATGCGCAATTTCAGTAACATAAAGTTACTTTAGCAAGTGTAGCTGTGGTCCAACCTATTGTACACCGTGGTCAAAGACCTTTATCCAGAGGTACCGCAGACGCTTTCTCGATGGTCTCAACTAGACAGAGAGAACAGTATGAATTAGTCACGAGTTAGCTGCGTCCTCTAAGTTTAGCTAGCCAAGCTAATCTGTCAACGATGACAATGATGAGGCGCACAGTGTTAGTTTAATAATATGAGACACATTCCCCGAGTGCCGATTGTACTGTACATTTGATGTTTTCTGTTAATGCCACGATACAGGAGCTGATGCTCCGGGTGTTTCGGAGGAGCGGGAGCTAACGACAGAGACCGCTGGCTCCCCAGTTATTTACAACCCTCACACTGCGCTGTCCATTGAGAAGCAGCGACAGAAACTTCCAGTTTTTAAGGTATTTACATGTCTTCGCTGTTTCGTGGCTACTATGAATATAAACTTAAATTCGTGCAAGTAACATGTAAAGTCAGTCATCTTCTCATGGAAATTTACCAATTAGGCTGAATGGCAAATTGGTAGTCAATATTGCGCACAGAGGCGCAGTAGTTATCCTCAGTGACATCATACCGTTATGGGCGGTTTTCCCCTCTCTCTCCTCAGCACAGAAACAATATTCTCTATCTTGTGGAGAACTATCAGACAGTGATAATTGTCGGAGAGACAGGATGTGGGAAAAGCACACAAATACCTCAGGTTAGTATTGAATGTTCTCGGTCACTCATGCTGTCAATAAGTCTTACATTGTGCAGTTACTCTCCCTGATGCTGTGTTTAAAATGTCAAGGGGAGGCCTCAATTTTATTAAGATAGACCTTTCATCTAAGCTATACCATCACCCTCATTTCTCTCTTTCTCTCTCCTTTTTCCATTAGTACCTCTTAGAGGCAGGTTGGGCCGCAGAGGGAAAGGTCATAGGAGTGACTCAGCCTCGAAGAGTGGCAGCTACATCAGTAAGTGTTTCTCTGTCGCTTATGCTGTAGATGCAGTGTACCTTGATTTCCCAGATCGCCTATTGAAACGAGTCTTGATGAATTTATTCCCCAAGGTGGCCAACCGTGTGGCAGAGGAACGCGGGGCACTGCTCGGACACGAGGTTGGCTACACCATCAGGTTTGATGACTGCTCTGACCCCCATGCCACCAGAATAAAGGTATTACTGCTCTTCTAAAATATTGGCCCGGCCTGTGATAACGCATGAAAATACGTCTTCTCATGCTGCTGAAAGCTATATTATTTCGGGGCACATTTACATGGTTTTAATTCTAAGCTTAATTCACCAACTAAATTGTCAGTATGATCTGATGGTGGTGATCACTGATCAATAGGTACTGTAGCACAATGTAATTTACTGCATTAAGTCGTGCAGAAATATATGGACAACCTGAATCTGTTGACCGCTGTCTCTCTAACAGTTTCTCACAGATGGGATGTTGGTGAGGGAGATGATGGCAGATCCTCTGTTGAAGAAATACAGGTGAGAATTTGTGGGCCTGTCTTTGCGGGCATTACTTTCCAACCTGGGCCCATATTCACAAACCATTTTATCTTACCACTAGGAATACTCTTAATCGCATTTAAAGATTTTAGCTAGAAGTTTTCTCTGAAAAGTTATTCACAAAACCTCTCAGACCAACTCTTAGTTAGGAAAAATGCCAACTCCTAAGATTAAATAAGAGCTCCGTTGCTATGGTTGACATCATTACTCATGCACGAGCTTGATTGACGTGACCACTTTGATTGGCTGATGATTATAACGTGGGAATGATGGAAAAAACCCCCCCTACGATGATGAGTGACAGGTGACCGGTCTTTGCTGGTGTGAATGCGTGAGCTACACAAGTACTATGAAGAATAGAAGATGATGAATAAACAGCCTAAATGAATGAAGAGTAAGATAAAGAAAATAGACTAGTAGCATAATAAAATACACTATGGATTGAAGCAGTATCTTTGCAACTTGTTTTAAATTAATCTGTATGAAGACACGTAGCCTATAGTCGCAAAGAGGAGAAACAATTTAATTTGATTTACAATGAAACGTTGAAACAACAAAATGTGTTTAGTTTACATGCAATGAATGGTTTTGGTTGTTGGTGGCGTTATTGCATCCCTTAGTTACAATGCACAATTAATCCCTTGCGATTGAGAGCTCTTTAACCGCATGTTTATTTCAAAGAAATCGGCATCGCGACGTGAAATGCCACAAAAAAGAGGTTCAAGATGGTTTGTGAATAGGTCTTATTGAGTTCGGAGTCCTAGACTTTTAGGCTAAAATGCTTCTGTCCCAGAAAAGTTATGACACTCTGACAGTAAAAAAATCATCACTGCCCCATCACATGTCCTTAAATGCTTTGGCAGTAAATGAATGCCAAAATGTTATTCTAGTCACTTGTGATGAAAATGCATTTGTGAGGACTTGACCTCGAAGTTTGTTTGTCTGCAATCTCCTGTTTGTCTCTGGGTACTGATAGCTTTTTTGGTCCTGTCTCAGTGTCCTCATGTTGGATGAGGCTCACGAAAGGACTCTGTACACAGACATCGCCATCGGACTCTTGAAAAAGGTGACTTTGCTGCCTGTGTGTCTTGGAAAAAGCCAGACTTGATTTCATTGCATTAAAAGGAAAAACATTGGAATCTGTCCATAAAGCCCTTTGTCCATCTGCCCTGTGACAGATCCAGAAGAAGAGGAGGGACTTGCGACTGATTGTCGCATCTGCTACCCTGGATGCCAAGGTGATTTAATTCAGATGGGTTTCAAATGGAAATGGGTTTCATTAGCCATTTGTGTGTGTGTGTGTGTTTAGGGGGTGGTAATGAGTAAAGAGTTACTTAATGCAAGTGTAAATACATGTAAGACAGTCAGATAAACACAGTTTAAGTAAGTATATATACTCTTTTGATCCTGTGAGGGAAATATGGTCTCTGCATTTATCCCAATTTGTGAATTAGTGAAACACACTCAGCACACAGTGAACACACAGTGAGGTGAAGCACACACTAATCCCGACACAGTGAGCTGCATGCTACAGCGCCGCTCGAGGAGCAGTGAGGGCTTAGGTGCCTTGCTCAAGGGCACTTCAGCCGGTCCTACTGGTCGGGCCTACCAAGTCCGAGGCGCTAACCAGTAGGCCACAACTGCCCCCATAACACTGTAACTTGAAGCTGTTTGAATAAACAAATGTGTTAAAGCCAAAGATTCCAGATTGCTGTGCTCTATAATCATTGGTTAAAAATGGTTACACATCCTTTGAAGGGTAGACTGTCTGTATTCATTTCAATGTTGATCTATTTCGTGGGTGATCTTTTACAGAAATTTCAGGAGTTCTTCAATCTGAATGAGTCTGGAGACCCCAACAAGGATACCTGTGGCATTCTTACAGTCGAGGGTCGAACCTTCCCTGTGGATGTCTTTTATACTGTCAGGTATTCAGCCTTTATCCCTTTTGTAAAGCTCAAAGTGGATGGATTTATTTTGTCCAGACACGCTTCAAGTGTGTAATGATTGCAGAGTGATATTGAGAGGTTGCTCAAAGGGCTTAGACAGTTCAGTTTTAAAGCATTGGTTTTACCAATCTTCTAATATTTGTCTTGTTGGCTCATGTTTTGATGGGTCTCACCTGTGTGTGTGTGTGTGTGTGTGAGACTGCGTTTTTGCTTTTTATGTAGTGTCAAAAGATCAATTATATATGATTCCAGATTTGTATTACCTGCAGTGCCTTGAGTTCATTTTTAGGAAAACTGTTGACAATTTGAGGTGCAGATGTGTAGCATTTTCCTAACTTTGTCTCTCTCTCTCTCTCTCTCTCTCTCTCTCTCTCTCTCTCTCTGTCTCTCTCTCTCTCCATTTCTCTCTGTCTCTCTGTCTGTTTTCCTCCCAGTCCTGTCCCTGATTATGTGAAGGCCACAGTGGAGACTGTGCTGAAGATTCATGAGACTGAGGAAGATGGAGATGTGCTGGCATTTCTCACCGGACAGGTTTGTGAGCGACGCCAGCGCTTTCATAATTCATACGATGATGATACACAGCAACATGCTACAGGGTTTGTGAGCGACGCCAGCGCTTTGATAATTCATAAGATGATTATACACAGCAACATGCTACAGGGAGGATCCAAGCAGAGGAACACTGCAACAAGACTGGCTTAAAAAACGTAGATCATTTTATGAGCTGCTGAACATTGTTGTATTGTTGCTCCTATGTAAAATCAAAATATTTAGAACAAAAACATACAGAGACATAAGAGATTAATGTTACTAGCCTTCCCAAGTGTCACTTTCAACCCCTACAATGTAGAATATCATATCTCGTTCCTGTAGCTTTCACAGGATTACTTTCCCCCCATCCTTTGCTGTTGACTGTACACACAAGGGCTTTCCTTACATGATCATCCTCCTTCCCAGGAGGAAGTGGAGAAGGTGGTGTCCATGCTGCAGGAGCAGGCGCGGACACTCTCTCGCTATGGCATGAAGAAGCACCTGCGGGTGCTGCCTATGTATGCTGGGCTCCCATACGTGGAGCAGATGAAAGTCTTTGAAAGGATGCCCCCTTCAGTGCGGAAGGTGAACTGACTTCAACGCTCACTTCACAAGAAATCATGACAAGATTTCTTAAATTGTTGTATTTTGTGTCGTGTTATCTGCAAACCTTCAGTGTATATCTTACACAAAATTTTAGTTTATTGAAAGTTTATTGAAATGTATTTGAGTTTATTGAAATGTATTTTAGAATGGAAAACAAATAATTGATGAAGGCACATTAGAGGTTGAGTGACAACTATTTTATGACATCTGACATTTTTCATTATGGTCAATCCCACAGGTGAGTTGAACTGCTGAACCTGCCAATGAGAATCACAGAATTGAGGTTCACAGAATATATATATTTTTTTTTTTCTCCTTCTGTTTAGGTGGTGGTGGCAACTAACATCGCTGAGACCTCCATCACCATCAATGGGATTGTGTTTGTCATTGATTGTGCATTTGTCAAGCTGAGAGCTTACAATCCTCATACAGCTATCGAGTCGCTCGTGGTGACTCCCATCTCCAAAGCCTCGGCTGCCCAAAGGGCTGGTCGGGGTGGACGAAACCGCCCAGGGAAATGCTTCCGGCTTTACACCGGTAAGATTTGGTCCTCACATTAAAGGAACACGCCACCCAATGTCAGTAGTAATATATGTTCTTACCTTAACTTTTACGAGTTGAGTCATACCTCTCCGATGTCGGTATCGCACTCAAACGCTCTGGTCTTGCCGGGCGCAAATGTGTTAGCATGTTGCTATGCTAGCGGGCTCAGGCGAGCCATAGAGGGAGGAAGATAGCAGTAATCAAAAACATCCACGTTTTCCCTACTTAAATACAGTTGCATGAGTAGTTGATAAAAATGTGTAAGGTCACACAACGGTGTGGTGGATAGGATCTACATTTAGCTGTTAACTAATATTACTACGCTAGGTCTTGTGGATGTTTTTGATTACTTCTATCTTCCTCCCTCTATGGCTACGTCTGAGCCCGCTAGCATAGCAACATGCTAACACATTTGCGCCAGCGCCAGAGCGTTGAGTGCGCAGTTACTGACACGGAGAGGTATGAATCAACTTCGTGAAAGTTAAGGTAAGAACATATATTACTACTGACATTGGGTGGCGTGTTCCTTTAAGCCTAGAATGCGTAGACCTCTCACATAATGAAGGAAATTACTGGTTAGCAAATTTTAGCTGGGACATCACCTGTGATGCTTGTGTGTGTGTGTGTGTGTGTGTGTGTGTGTGTGTTCCAGAGGAGGACTACGAGAAGCTGCCCCCATCCACAGTGCCCGAGATGCAGCGCACAAACCTGGCGCCGGTCATCCTGCAGCTGAAGGCTCTGGGCATAGACAACGTGCTGCGCTTCAGCTTCCTATCGGTACGTAGTCCAGCCCAGGCCAGCTTTCATCTCAATGCTAATGGACACCTACTGTTGGCCTTGCCCACTAATGTCAGCACAGCTTAGCCACTGTAGGAGAAGGGATGCTTAACTCTGTTGAAGCATCATGACTGGTTGATGTAGTTGGGCCTTGTGAAAAGTTCATAGACAGATTGTTTTGAATTTCTGCTCGTCAGTATTAGTGATGATGATTAGAGAGACAATTCACTACTACTAGTCCTATTAAAGTTATTTACAGCAACTTAAATTAAATTCAGGTATGTGCTTGTGCTTACATTTACATTTATTTATTTAGCAGACACTTTTATCCAAAGCGACTCACAAAATAAAGATTAGCATACAAGCTTCAATGCAAAGGAGACCTTAGGTAACAATAAATACTACTACCAGAGGATGAGAGTGAAGAAGTTTAAGACTAGTTAAAGTGGAGTAAAAGGAGAAGGAGGTAGAAGGAAGTAGAGGTAGGGAGGAAAGGGTGTGTGTGTGTGTGTGCGTGCGTGCGTGTGTGTGATGTGGTTGTACTGGTGTGTGGGTAGAAGTCCCATCTGTGTCTCTTCTCTTGTCCCCAGCCCCCTCCTGCCCAGTCCATGGTCCAGGCCCTAGAGCTCCTCTATGCACTCGGGGGTGAGGAGATGATGATTCTCTATTTACTCTAACTATGGCCACAGAAATGGTCACGCCAAATATGTGATGGACAAAAATGTATTGAAATTAATACAATTTTATACATGTTGATGGTAATCTAAAAATATTAGATAATACTTACTTATCCTATTCTAGTATGTTTCTCTTTGATTAAATATCCTTGATAAAGTGATTGGCAATGAATGTTGTCGTCTCTGCAGGTTTGGACCAGTATGGCCGTCTGACGGACCCTATGGGCGTACGCATGGCCGAGTTCCCCTTGAGCCCCATGTTTGCCAAGATGCTGCTTGAGTCGGGCAACTTCGGCTGCTCCAAGGAGATTGTTACCATAGCAGCCATGATGCAGATCCAAAACATCTTTGTGGTGCATCCCAATCAGAAGAAAGCAGCAGTAAGTCCATTTGCATTGTGTGTGTGTGTGTGTGTGTGTGTGTGTGTAGTAGTAGTGTTGGTAGCTCTCTTACTTTTGTTTCACACTGTCCTTTTTTCCTGCTTCTTCTGCTTCTTGTTTGTCTGTGTATTTTCACTGCTCATGTTCCTTCTCTGTCTATCTTTGCTTCTCTCAGGGTCCTACCCTGATCATAAGTGTGTTGTGTGTGTGTGTGTGTTTTGTTTGTGAGTGTGTTTTATTTACCTGGCAGACGGGTCAGCAGAGCTCCGTGACTGGGACCTAATCTGTTAATGTTTGGGGATGATCTCCGTTCTCTTGTAAAGTTCCAGCTGCAGCGACTGTTAAGCGTGACCTCTGTCGTGCCAGCTCTGTTGTCTTGTGCCAAAACCGCTCTCTCCTGTGACCTTCCCACAAGCCTGGTGTGTGTGTGTGTGTGTGTGTGTGTGTGTGTGTTTGTCTTTGTGTCTCACTCTACCTGCTTGCCTCAGGCCAGGGAACACAGGAAGTTTGCTGTAGCTGAAGGTGACCATCTCACTATGCTCAACGTTTATGAAGCCTTCATCAAGGTATGTGACTACCAGGTGAGCAAAATAACAAGTGGGAAATAGACTGGACCAGGATACAGACATGTTTTAACTGATTACATCCTCATAAATAAATAAAGAAGTTGTTTCTCTGAATTGATTGTAGGGCCATTTTGAATGTCCCAAAGCAGATTCTGTTGTTTGATAAGGAGACCAGTAAAGTCATACCATATGAGTAGTTCCTGAAGAAGGATTGGATTTCTTTGCCTGGTTAGAATATTAAAACGCATGTCAGGGGTGGGTCTTTGGTGAAGGCTGTTGGCATAGCCTTGTCAATGCTGATTTTCCACATTTCTGTGGCACAATTTCAACTACCAAGGTTATTTTCCAGACTGAACTCTAGTCACATAATGTCAGAAGCACCTTTGACTTGGCTTGACTAGTCAACCTGTCCTGTCTTTGTATGTTGGCCATTGGTGTCCTCAGCACCAGAAGAGTTCCCAGTGGTGCCAGGATCGCTTCCTTAACTACAAGGGCCTGATGCGGGCTGTGACCGTCCGGGAGCAGCTCAGGCGACTCATGAACAAGTTCAAGGTGCCACGAACCTCCAGTGAAGGTCTGTGATCCTCCTCTCTCTCTCTGTCTCTCTCTCTCTCTCTCTCTCTCTCTTTCTTTCTTTCTTTCTTTCTTTCTTTCTTTCTCTCTCTCTTCTCTCTTCTTTCTTTCTTTCTTTCTTTCTTTCTTTCTTTCTTTCTTTCTTTCTTTCTCTCTCTGTCTCTCTCTCTCTCTGTCTCTCTTCTCTTTCTTTCTTTCTTTCTTTCTTTCTCTCTCTTTTCTTTCTTTCTTTCTTTCTTTCTCTCTCTTTTTCTTTCTTTCTTTCTTTCTTTCTTTCTCTCTCTCTCTCTCTCTCTCTCTTTTCTTTCTTTCTTTCTTTCTCTCTCTCTCTCTCTCTCTCTCTCTTTCTTTCTTTCTTTCTTTCTTTCTTTCTTTCTTTCTCTCTCTCTCTCTCTCTTTCTTTCTCTCTCTCTCTCTCTCTCTCTCTCTCTCTTTCTTTCTCTCTCTCTCTCTCTCTCTCTCTCTCTCTCTCTCTCTCTCTCTCTCTCTCTCTCTCAACCATGTCCCTGTTATGTATTTCTCTGTGTTTACTAAGAATCTCAGATTTGGTTTTGATTCCTCTATTCAGGTGACCCGGATGTGATCCTCAGGTGCATTGTTTCAGGATTCTTTGCCAACGCTGCCCGCTTGCACCATTCTGGATCCTACAGGTGGGGCTTCTGGGATTGGCGGATTCGGCTTGTACTGCCAGTGGCACAGTATTGTTGGTTAAGGAAGGGTTTAGCGTCCCTCGTCCACTAGGTGTAGCTGTGACACTGCATTTGAGTTGACCGTTTTAGACGTGTGTAGACGCGTGATTTGGCATTAACCCATTTACTCCTGAAATGCCTGCTAAAAACGCCTATAGAATCCTATGGCATTCTAGACTAAATGACCTTATTTCTAAGGGTTTTCTGAAAAAATATTAAGAATTGTCAACGTCTACCAAATCCTTAATATCTAAGCCTCTGTACACCTAGAAACATGAAATAAAAAGCATGCTGCGCTACGCAGAAACCAGCGGGAGAGTCAATGTTGCGCTATGCAGCAACAGGCGGGAGATAGAATGTTGCGTTGTGCAGCATCCAACACAAATGGGTTAAGCCGTAAAAAGAAATCAGGCCTCCAAATGGGCTTGGAAGTAGCCCAGGCTAATCTGCTTGTAGCCTATGCAGCACAATGCATTTTGTGCGGGTTTTGTGTTTCATTCAATCGTCCAATGTATGGCCCGACACTTACTTTATCACAATCAGTATGGCCCTCTGGGGAGGATAATTGCCCACCCCTGGTCTAAGGTCTCCGTGACGACGTGTTGAGATTGAAGGCATCTGCGTCTCTTCCCTTTTTTGTCTCTAATGCTACTCAACATTTTCTCCTGCTTTCTCCTGTCTCTCTCTGATTCATTTATTCTCTCTCTCATTTACACGTTCCCTCCTTTGTGCCATCCACTCTCGTTCTTGCCCTCCTCCAGGACCCTGCGGGATGACCGGGAGCTGCACATCCACCCCAACTCTGTCCTCTTTGGGGAGAAGCCCCCCAAATGGTCAGTACCCTCCCTGTGTATGTGGGTGTGTGGACATAGAAGAGGCATAGAACTTTCATGTGTTTCATTTACCTAATCTAAGTAGTTACCCAGTGTGTGTGTGTGTGTAGAACCCAGTAGTTAGTCCTGTATACTCTTGTACTCCTGTCAAAGCTGAGTCCAGGCTTATTGTGTGTGTGTGTGTGTGTGTGTGTGTGTGCAGGGTTGTGTTTAATGAGGTGGTGCAGACCTCCAAGTACTACATGCGGGACGTGACTGCCGTGGAGTCTGCTTGGCTGGTGGAGCTGGCCCCTCATTTCTACAAGCAGGCCAAGGTAGGGAGGAGACACCCGCCAAGGGGAGGAGGGAGGCAGACACTCAGAAGTATGGATATTTACAGTGAAAACACAAACATTGGGCAAAGTTTGACATGTAATGTGTTTTTTGATTTGAGCAAGAAAAACATGTTCTGGAATGTTCTACCAAATTGTTGTGAACTATAAAACAATCATTATACAACTAACATTCTTCTTCTTCTCTCTCTCTCTCTCTCTCTCTCTCTCGCTCTCGCTCTCTCTCTCTCCTCATCTGTCCTTTCCCTCTCTCCCCCTCAGCACGGTTCACTGGGAAGCAAGAGAGCTAAGGTCTTCTGAGCAGACTGGCCATCCCTGCTGCCCCCACACACACACCACATCAGGTGCTAGCCCACTCCTGAGAGTTTATGGGTCTTGGGCAGACGAAGTTACACACACACACACACACACACACACACACATACATACACATACACACAAAAGAAGAAAGCTGTGTGTGGGCGTAGCAGGCAAAAAACCTCTGAAGTTCCTCCGAAAGAGACACTGTGTTCCCCCAACCTCATGTATATAGAGATGTGTGATATATATATATGATCTATTTATTGCATCATTCCCACTCTTCTGAACCTCTCTGTCCCCACTCATATGAGTATATGGGTATACACCGTAAGTAGAGCAGGCTTAAGTCCAGGGATTTGAGGTTATAAGCCATATGCCCCTGGCCATGAGCATCTTTTAAACTTTATTTTTTTAATAACAGCTTTTTTATTCCGTTCTGGCATGGCTTGATAGTTGAGGACCGATGGTAAGGGAATTAACACAAGAACTGTGAATTATTTTTTAATTTTTATTTCCATCCTCTAGCATGAGGCAGTGTGAGTGAGTGGTCAGTGATAGAGAGAGAGAGAGAGAGATGGAGAGAGTGCTGGAGAAAGAATGAGAATGGCAGGTACGTGACTCAACAGTGAATGTGCATATATATATATATATATCCCAGTAAATGGAGGGGGGGGGGTCATTGTAGTAATGACCAAAATTCTCCCCAATCTACCACTGTGTTTTACCATATTCAGTGGCCTTTTTGTAACCATTGTGTGCCAAATTATTTAATTGTATTTGACATTTCATGGTACATGTTACCATGGCACATGAAATGGACAAATAAATTGTAGTTACAATTGCACAAGAAGCAATCAAAAGGAAAGTGCCAGTTTTTTAAAGCGTGCTTGAAAATGAGCATTTAGATCTGTGGAATGCCTCAAAACTGTTAATTTGAACATCTTTCTGATATGTTTTTCTTTCATGCATTTAGTCTGTTCCCAATGTCGTGACTTTTTTACTAAAGTTTTATTTTTGTTCAAGACACCAACCCATGTGTTAATATCTCACTTATAGTCAGTACCTTTCCTCTTTTCTACTCTTTTCAAAGTTTTTTTTTTTTTTTCATTTTTAACAGTTCCCTTCATCATGACGGACACTCCCTTTTTCCTTTGTTCTTTTGGCCCTGGTGAAACTCGATTCTCGGAAACCATATGATTTTTAGGGAGGAGTGAGCCAAATCAAATGGTTGTTTTTTTTTTGTTTTTTTTATTTGTATTTTTTTTTTAGCTCCAATAAAACCTGCTTTCATTTCAGTAAGGTTAGCATTATAACTTTATTGGTAAATGTCTGCATGGTGAAATATATCAGATTAGATGTAGCGGTCACACCACTTGATAGCCTTAGATGTAGTTCTTACAGAACACCGCAGATTCTGGTAGGCTGAGGTCAAATACAATCAAATACGTCAAAATATTCATTGTTGCCACATACTCTTGCATGTGCGATGAAACTACAACACTTTGAAGCTCACTAGTAGTTTTACTCTCATAGTTACCACTTGTTGCCAACAAGAAGAGGTGTGTAGAGTCATCATTTGTAGAATGTCTGAGCGCAGGCAAAATGTTATTCTACAGAAGTACAGAATTATAGTCAGTGAATTCTATTAAGATCCACTCATTGCCCAAGTGTGTTAGACATATCTTCAAATAAAGCCAAATGGTCATGCATTCAACAAAGGGGTGGCGTTTTCATTTTTCAGTGTTTTTTTAGAGTTTTTACCTGCAGCAGGGTTACTATTGAGATGAAGTGAACAGTCTGGTATTCTAATCTGGTGTACTGTTGATCAAACTCAGCAAATTGCTCCTCACAATCCTCTAGCTGTCCTGTGAGTGTGAGTGTACAAGCACTGGACTTGTTTGAGTGCAGTGTTGGCACTGTAAATGGGTGATTATCTAAGAGGCTCGGTCGCACGCTTTTCTAGCCAATCCACCTTGTTAAGCATGGAAAAGGGGTTAATTTCATTGACTTGAGCTGAAATATTAAAATAAACCCAACTGTACCTCTAACATTTCTATTTTCATTGTGTTGTATGTGTTGCCTCTTTTGTAGAGACTAGTGTTTTGCCAAGTATTTATTTTACTTTTCCTCTCTTACAGAAACTGAACCCTTAGCAATGGGGATTTGTATGGAGTGAGTATAGCCTAAATAAAATGCTTAAAGTAAACTCTACTTAGTCCATTTTAGCTCTACTTAGTCTATTTTGGGGGAGCAGGGTGGCTTGGGAATTGAGGTGGCCACATTTCCCAGTGTAGTTTTCTATTTTGGCCAGAAGATGTCAGTGTTGACATTGCTATGGAGGGATAAATGTTTCACATTTATTTTATCGTTTCACACACCAGGTGGAATTGGCATTGTCTTTGTTAATAGGCATTGGGAAACACTTGAGATTTTCAGTTCACAGGCTTGCCAAGTAGAGGAATTTTCACTTGGGAGTTGAGTAGAAGGTGTTCTAGTTATTTTGGGATTATATTCACTGTTGATTTAGTCATGGTTACAGTAATTTGCTTGTAAATGCAATGGACAGTAATGAACTGTGGACACCTAAACATTTAGGATACATTAAATACAAATATATTTCTACATCCTGCTGTGCATTCAATTTGTCATTTGATGCTCCTGGTTCAATCTACAATGTGCTTCAATTAGGAAGAGTCAGTGAAAGTAAATGGGATTGTATGTTTGCGTGTGTGTGTGTGTGTGTGTGTGATTTTGTGGTTTTGTGTGTGTGTGTGTGTGTGTGTGTTAAGGTAAATACCAATTTTCCTCGAGTGGCAGCATAAAAAAGTGTGTCTCGCTTAGGACTCCAATCGCTCTGCGGAGGAGGGAAACAGCTTGTCCTCAGGACTCCCACGGGACAGCAGATGATGGCCACAACGATAGGGGAGCACAGCCCCAGTTTCAATCAGCCCTGACCAGGCCACAGCACAAGGCAAGAGGGGGTGGCAGTGGTGGTGGGGGCACTCTGTAGGTCATCTTAAGCGTTGGTCAGTGTCCCTGTACGGCACATTCAATTTCCGTCCCTACTGAATGGGGGCCAGTACATGGTGGGCCAGTCTGGACAGTGGGCTCCTGCTAGTGTTATGACAAATCCCATTCAGCCGCTAATAATGGAACATATCACAGACCCAGCCCTTCTTAGACCCTGGTCTGGCCTTGACTGGGCCTCGAGCTGCCAAGACAGCCACCGCCTACATACCTTTAGTCACCAGTTAATTTCTCATTTTGAAAACAATATAATTCAATGGCAAGGTTTTCCATTAACTTTAGAAGTGGTGTGCTATTGCATGTACACGTTTGTGTATAAAATAATTGCTTAAAAGGTAGAAAATGCATTTAAAAAAAAAATAGGTTTAGACCATCTGAGCAATGCTATCTATATCAATTGCTGGGGAAGGATAATAGCTAAATGATTAATGCAGCGCTCATATATTAAACTGGGCTGTTTTGTTTCCTTGGAAATGTTTACATTAAGGGCTTCCTGATCCTGTTTTTGGTTCCACATCAACAGCCACATTTGTTGTGCAACCATCAACATGCAATGAAGGCTGACAGCCATAGCAATTAGTGATTAATAGATGCCTGTGTTTTTGATGACACTGCAATATGTTCCGACTCCGTGTGTCAATGCCAGTATTTTGGGAGCCTGGTTTAAAAAATGTTTTACACGTTTGCCTTGCCATGGGAGAATATTTAACACTTTTTACATGTCTTTTGTGAGAGAGGGGGGAAGTCATGCATGCAGTGTAATTAGTCCTGCTCAAAGTTTACAAATGTTTTGAATGAAAACAATCCAGTTAATTTTTCTCCTTAAAGCCAGTCAAGGGTGAAATTGTGCCTGTGTCACAACAGTCTTTAAACACTATTGATATTTTGGTATTGCATTAAACATACAGTTATATGTCAATTAACACCAGCAGTGTTTCTGTGCATCTGTTTAGTACCAGCTCCATTTTAGAAAGATATTTCCTCAGGGTGAGGAATATATTATGTTTGCTATGATCTATTCACAGATGACCAGAAAAATAGACAAAGGGTTAATAATTAGGATGTGCTTAAAAGAACATCCTCTGTTGTGACTAACTAAGTTAATGCTAGTTTTTGGTCTTCCTGGAAAAGAGTTAACCTTGTGTACTTGTAACCTTGTGACTGGCAAACAGAGTGTTTTATAATGGTCTCCTTTCACAAGACAAGAGTTAATGCCATTAAACAGAAATTCATTAAGCAAAGAAAACATTTATTTTGCAAATACAGTGGATATCCAGGATATGTTATACTTGTGTACATACATGCAGTTGTGTGTTTTCTTCAAAGAATTGCCAAGCAGTTGCAGAGGTGCCGTGCAAAAAGGGGGGGAGTGTGTTGCCAAGGAAGACTGTGAAGTGGGAGGAATTTTTACATCTGTGCTTGCGCCCGGTACTGTTTCAGGCAGGGATGCAATCAGCGGCTGATGTTCCCCGAGTCTCCCCTCCTCCCCCACCCTACGCCAACACCTCCCTCACACACACACACACACACACCCCCCACCCCCCTGTGACAAATTGAAAGTGTCTCAGTCTAGTTTATTGCCCTGATCAGGTCAAACGAAAAATATTGGAGGTCCGCGCGAGGAGACAGTCCCGTCTACCGCAGATAAATGGACTGATCATTTCTTATTGAGAAACAATTCCTAAAAGGTAGTTTACAGCGTGACTGAGGGGAAGCTCTGATCTGCTGTGCACTGAGAGGGAGAGAGAGAGAGAGGAAAAGAGAGAGGGAGAGAGTGCGAGGGAGAGGGGGCTCTCTGCAGCCCACTGCTCCCCACCCTGACCCTGCCGCCCGGTGCCGGGATTAAATGGATAGAGAGACCGCCCGTTTCTGATGGCACTACTCCTCCACCCAGACACACCATTTGTTATGAAGTAGGGGTCCTGATGAAGTGTAGGGAGAGCTTTTCTCTATTTATTTATTTATTTATTTATTTTCTTCACACACACACCTCCCTGCACCCCCCCCCACCTCCTCTTCTCTCTGCTTTCCTTTACCCGGCTTCTCATCCCTCTCTCTTTCTTTCTCTCTCTCTCTCTCTCTCTCTCGCTTGCTCTCTTTCTCTCTTTGGCGGGTGAGTACAAGGCCGGCCTTCAGACCGTGAACACTCGAAATGGATGGAAGGAGGCGATTGAATTTTACACTCCCCTGGTCATGATTAATGTCCTCGGGGTCTCTGGCTGATGGTTTGAGGGGGTGGCGATGGTGGTGGGCTTGTGTGTGCTTAGGCCTTTTGTCACCACAAGGTGGTGCTCCTGCTCTGCTGCTTTCAGGCCCAAACTGGAAGACTCTCCTCCCAGGTCATATGTGAAAGTGTGACTCGTGATGTGTGTGTGTGTGTGTGTTAGAACAGGAACATGGGGGCAGGATGGTAGCAGTGGTGTGTGCGGAGGGAGGTGAGAGATATGGTCCTTTTAAAACAAACCCCTTTTAACTCCTCCTCGGTCCTAACTCAGTGTTAATAGAAAATCCTTCTGCTCCCACTCCCTCGCCTGTTATTGCTTCATGGTCTGCTACCCAGTGTGTGCTGCCCTGGTGTAACTCGGGAGAGCCAGCCGTAAATGTCAGTTTATCACTTAACCCATTGTAAAAGGGTTGAAAGGTCTAATAAAAATCAGGCAAGGTGGCATTACTGCACTGCATAACAGATGTTTATGGCTGCGCTCCACGTCTTCAGGAATCACTTGTAAAGGGCAGCTGTGCTGTGGCTTCAGATCATATGACAGTTTGTTTTTTGTCCTTTTCTGGAGGACTTAGTGTTTTTGCCCCTTAGCACGTTTTGAAGGACTTGGCTTCGGTCACGCCAGTGTGTGTGTGAGAGAGAGAGAGAGAGCGCGTGTCATACCTCAATGAGGCCCTGAACGAGTTGGCATGTGTATCAGGAGGCTCAAACGGTGGCACTCTTTAGTAGGGTAGCTTCAGCTCTCCTCGATCCATTCTCCCGCTATAATGATGTGTGCACTTACGGCTAGCTGCGCTGAGAGGTGGTAGTGAAGAGTAGGAGAGACGAGGAGAGAAGAGGAGACGAGGAGAGGAAGAGGAGGAGAGAAGTGTAGGAGAGGAGACAAGGAGAGAAGAGGATGAGAGAAGAGTAGGGGAGGAGACGAGGAGAGAAGACGAGGAGAGAAGAGTAGGAGAGGAGAGAAGACGAGACGAGGAGAGAAGAGGTGGAAAGGAGAGGAGAGAAGAGTAGGAGAGGAGACAAAGAGAGGAGATAAAGAGAGAAGAGTAGGAGAGAAGAGTAGGAAAGGAGAGGAGAGAAGAGCAGGAGAGAAGAGTAGGAGAGGAGACAAAGAGAGGAGATAAAGAGAGAAGAGTAGGAGAGAAGAGTAGGAAAGGAGAGGAGAGAAGAGTAGGAGAGGAGACAGAGAGAAGAGTAGGAGAGAAGAGTAGGAGAGGAGAGGAGACAAAGAGAGAAGAGTAGGAGAGGAGACGAGGAGAGAAGAGGAGGAGAGGAGACGAGACGAGGAGAGAAGAGGAGGAAAGGAGAGGAGAGAAGAGTAGGAGAGGAGACAAAGAGAGAAGAGGAGGAAAGGAGAGGAGAGAGAGGAGGGAGACAAAGAGAGGAGGGAAATTTATAGAAGTGCTGGAGAAATTGGGAGATCAATATGCCCGTGTGTGTGGGCCTCAGACTGGAGACTGGACACTTTAATTTTGCATTAATAATGCAGAGAGAGAGAGAAGGGGGGTGGTGCAGGTGGAGTGGTGAGTGCTGTTATGTTTGTGTGTGTGTATGTGTATAAGGGGAGGTGGTATTGGACATGCCAGAACACAGAATATTGAGGAATTTAACTTCATCTGCAAGGTCCTCAAAAGAATGAGACGCCTGTTGAAAGAGAACTTGTGTTGTGTGATTTTATCTGATTACAAATGAGGAGAATCTGACATTTAACATATGAGATGTTCACAAAGTACCGTTGTTTGGCAGTGGTCACCGAAGTTTGTCTGTCCATAACAGCTTCTGACTCTTTCTGTATTTTGGCTGACAGTGTGTTGTCCACCACTACATTGGCAGGTATGATTAACTGGAAATCGCATCTGCAGTGTAGATCCCTCTCCAGCTTGCAAACAATTTCATAGTAAGGGAAGTAAGGAAATACTATTTAATAACTTTTCATAATTATCTCACTTTAACTTAAATAACGTTTAAAACGTTAACGTTAAAATTTCTATTTTAATTTTAGAATTTATTGAAGGTCTGTTACAGAGCAAACATCAGCTAGAAAGTGGCAACATCTGTGCACTCTCTCAGGTTTCACATTCCAGAGTTGAGTCTCTCGCTCTCTGGGTTACGATCTCTCGAATATCTGTACCTTCCACCAGTTCGGCCACCAAAACCCAAAATGGCGGCCGGTTAAAAAGGCAGGCGGGCGGCAGCGGAGTGGGTTCAGGAGGCCGATAACAGGAGATGAAAACAATGTGAGAGTGACGGCGCCCAGCGGTGGCGTGGGAGAAATCAATAGGAAATCAGCGTTTCGGGAGGGCCCGTCGTTTATCAGGTGACATGGTTAAATAGCGTTAAGGCACTAAAAGTGAGAAAAATACGGCCCGTCCCGACAGTGGTATTGATCACGGGCGAATGGGGCCGTGGAAGGCCGAAGCCACTAATAAAATAAGACGTATCTGAGAGCGAATCAGCTGGCAATCGATCGGCGCGGTGATCAAGGCCAAAAACATCTTCACTGGAATTTAAGCCTGTTCCTCTCACCCATGAACACACACACATATACACACAAACAAACCAGATACACACACACACACACACACACATGCATACATACACATATACACAAACCAGATCCTCTCAACATACCTAGATACACACACACACACACACACACACACACACACAAACACAAACCAGATACACTCGTACTGTACAGACACACAAATACACACACACACCAACAGGATACACTCACACATACCTAGACATACTCTCACACACACACACACACAAATATAACCAAAACCCATACAAAACACACATGAACGTACAAACACACACACACACACAGCCACAGCTCAGAGAGTGGGTGGAATTGGGTGATCCTCTATTCCACCTCTATCTGTTGCGCTTGGTCTCACATGGCCATTCCCCACACACACACACACTATACCCCCCCCCCCACACACACACACATACACACACTAATCCACCCCCCCTACACACACACTACACACCCCCACCTGCCCCCCGCGCCTTCACTATATCCTCCTCTGTATTTTGTGTTGCCTATAAGATATTAGGCCATCAGGAAATACATATATCTGCTAATAAGAGGTCATCGAAAACCGCAATAATATAGGGCAGTGATGCTACACCACTCAAATACCTAATAAAGTGGAAAATTGATAGTGACACAAAAACTAAAAACAAAAGTGCTTTTAGTTTTAACATTATACAAATGAGACAAAATGGTGCTCTAAATCCTGCCTCTGTTGTTTCTGTATGTCTGAATGTTCATGCATGAGTCAGAGGAGCGCAGCTTGTGCAAGTTGTCGCCCTGCGCTTCTGTGGCAGGAAGAATGCGGTTTTAGCCATGCATGCACACACCAGGGCAGGCCCTCACTTCTCCCAGCCTGTGTGTGTGTGTGTGTGTGTGTGCCGTGCGTCTGTGTCTCTGTGTGTTTGTGTGTGTTTGTGTGTTTGTTTCTTTGTGAGTGTGACAGAGAGAGAGTATGTGTTTGTGTATATTTGTATATGTAAGAGCAAGAGAGCAAGCCTGTGTGTGTGTGTGTTTGTGTGTGTGTGTGTGTGTGTGAGGCCACAGCGGGGCGTCTCCTCTGCTCCCTCCGACTCCCTCATTACCTAAGTGCTTCTGTGGGGTGATTTAATGGGTTCATTTGCCACCTACACCTTGCCCAAGTTTTAAAAATGCTTTATGGCTGTTGTAGCTCCTCTCAAGTGCATGGCTTAAATCAGGAATGTAAAACGGGAGCGCACCTCGGTGGGAATCAGACTGGACCGAAGGGGAGGCGTGAGAGTGGCCGGCGGGGGCGGACGAGAAAGGTTGGGGGTGGGTGGGGTTAGGATCATTCAACACGTGTCAATGAACAAATAATGAGACCTGTCTGGGTTGTTAGGTTGCTAGGCAGATTGGCCACGGTGGAAAGTCCGTCAGAGTTGAGAGTGGCGTCCCCCCCCCCCGCGACTCTTACTTCAGCCATTTCTGCATGACCAAAGCCCTGATGCTATTCCTGCTGGGGTACCTCTCAATCCTGCACTGTTGTTTCAGGGTTGAGCCATGGTGTCAAAAAGTCATACACAACTGAAGCAACAGCAGCATGTCTGTATATTGATTTCCCCCCCGTCTTATTTTGATTTGACAAATGAACATATCTATTGAACCTCTCCATCTCCCCTCCCATATATCCATCAGGAAGTGTCAGTAATATATATATTTTTGGAGCCTCGCGGTAGATGTCAAAAGCATATCTGACGTATGAGTGATTCTAAGAAGAGGCTGGCTGGGAAGATGGTAAATGTCAAGGGAGCGGTGCTGGGAAGAGGGCCCCAGTCTTGCACTTAGAGTAATTACACACACGCTAAGGTGCCGGGCCTTGCCTACACACACACACACACACACACACACGCACACCTCACACACACTCCGGCTGAAAACTCTCCCCGGAGTTTTGATTCACTGTTATAGGGATCTTAAAAAAAGAAGGAAAGAGTTAGGCTTACCAGGTGATCTTCTGGAATATTCTTTACTGCGTACTTTTTACAGGTACTCTGTTTTTAGGATTTGTAGTCTCCCCTCACATGTAAACACACACACACACACACACACACACTGTCGTGATTTTAAAGTATGCTGCTTGTTGTTAAACTGTGATGTGTTTACAGGTTGCAGGATTTTAAGTCACCTCTTACCTGTAAACACACACACCCACACACACACAGAGACACACACACACACACACACACACACACAGAGACACACACACACACTCACACACACACAGACACAGAGTCATGCACACCCTTATGCACATTTGGTCCTTCCCTCCCAGCTGTCCCTGTCCCTCTCTCCATCTTCCTTTGGTGGTCGTCTCAGGCATCCATCCCTGTAAAGAGGGGTGCATCGCTCCTGACTCTGTCCCTGCGGGCTCTTCACTGTGCTTCACCGCTCCGCCACCTCTGCCTTTCCCCCGCGCTGCACTGGAGGGGGATGGAGCAGGCGTGTTGGAGCAGCCCGCCAATTCCTGGTAGGCACACGCACACACACACACATACACACACATATACATACACAAGCACACACACAGATCCATGTACGCATACCACATACCTGTCATAACCCCTAAGTTTTCTTTTGTTCTGATAGACACATGACCTGTTATCCTCTTGTCGGGAAATGTGTGTCCTGTCCCATGTTTTTCTCTGAAAGGAACAGGTGTCTTTAGCGCTTTTGCGGGAAAAACATTTTTTTTATTTTTCCACCTTAGTTTTGTTTTGTTTAACCATCTAACTGTCAACCCCAGGAAGAGACACACAGCTGGCCATGAAATAGTCTTGTGATGTCCCTATTGCGCTCTTTTCAACACCCTGGTACCAACTCTCACCCCCACACACAGCTTCATGGATCCACGTACATTTCCCCTTTTCTTGGAAGTCGCTTGGGTGTTACTGGCAGACTCCGGTAGTCTGTCAGTGAACGGGGGCAGGGGTGGGGGGGGATGCCTGGACCCTTTTCCTGCGTTCTCCTCACGGGAAGTTTGTCCTAAGAATGTACTGTGAGTTGTGTGTGTACTTTGGAGAGGAAGTGGTGTGTGTGTGTGCGCGCTGTGGTACTGTGGTGGGGTACAGCGATGTGCAGTAGCATGTGTGTGTGGGGGGAGGGGGTTTCCTGTCGCTGGCTTTCTCTTTCCTTCTAGCTCCGTTTGCGAGAACACAAAGCCCACTCGCTCGTCCCGTTTCCCACTTTTGATGCAGGTAGTGTAGTTTTTTTTTTATTGATTTGTTTATTTCGTTGTGACCTTTAAAAGATGATCTTCAGAGATCAGACACTAGTGGGCGAGAAAGGGAAATGGCTACAACCCATGCAGACATTGTGCAATCATGTGGGACCGACAGTGCTTCTTTTCTCACACCCTTTCCACTTTTCTCTCTCTCTCTCTCTCTCTCTCTCTTTCTCTCTTTCTTTCTTTCTTTCTTTCTTTCTTTCTCTCTCTCTCTCTCTCTCTCTCTCTCTTCTTTTCTGCATTTCTTTAAACATTGCAGTGGCACAGGACATGCTTTCGAAGGAGTTCTTGTCATCTGCTGGGGTTAAGGGAAGGGGGGTATAGAGGGAAAAAAGGGGGTCACTCGAGCAGCTGGGGACTTGGATTGAATGCACAGCTTCATTTAACCGCAATATTATTTTTTTAATGAAAATATGTTTACTCGGGCAAAAAAATCTTGCTGGGGTTTCGGGTTTCTTTGAATGTGTCCTGATGACGATTATTAAATCCGGAATCCAATTCGAAAATAATTAGGGAATTAGGAGAGGGAAAATCAATAGAGTTTCTCTTGCCATAATGCTTGCTTACTGTGCGTGTATGTTAGTGTGTGTGTGTGTGTGTGTGTGTGTGTGTGTGTGTGTGTGTGTGTGGTCAGCTTCTCTCTGTTGAGCCCCACATTCCCTTAGGCCTCTCCTTTTACTGGGTGCAGGGTATTTGGCAGGCTGGAACAATCTTGACCAACTCCTCCTCAGAGGCCTCTCTCTCCCTGCACTCCTTGGGTAGAATAGCAATTTATATTTTTGTTGACTGCCCTGGCCAACCCATTTGTAATTCAATTTTAGTGGCTTCTCAGTGTATTTTTCCCCACTAATTCTGCCCTCTAATGTTACACCTAATGTACTGTGAACCCCATAATTACCAGGGCTTTACTCCACCCTAATGCACTTGTATATCTATTGGTTTGACCTCAACTAAGCAGATGGTGTAATGCCAGAGCTTTGTCTGGTCTCCTGCCTGCGTTGCTATGCATTGTGGGATTAAGTCATGGTTAAAGTTGTGCTGCACGCTCCATTAGACGAACATCCTGTGATTGCTTTGTGCTCTGTTTGTTTGTTTACTTGTTTGTTTGTTTAATCATCGGTAGTAGTTGGAGTATAATTATTGTAAATAATGTGGATGGGTCAGTATAAGCAAAACTTTGCTCTGGAAAAGAAATTGTCCAAAGAAAGAGCAGATTAGTATTTAGTAGTATTCATTTAGGAATAGTGTAGCAATATGAATAGTACCCATTCATAATGAATTATCAGGCTTTTAGGAATAGTATTCATAATGAAATATGAATAGTACATCATAATGAATTATCTTTTTAGGAATCATAATGAATTATCAGGCATTTCTTATTCTTATTCTTATTTCGTATTCTCGTTCTGGTCCTCCATGGGCTGTGCAGGAGTCTCTGGTCTGCTGAAGCTCCCCTGGTGGCGGGGGGGGGGCTGGGGTGAGGGGCAGGGCTGCTGCTGCTGCTGCTGGTGTCTGAGGGAGGCGTTTGAGCTCCGGTGGTGAGCCGTGACCTGCCGGACCCCTCCTCCTTCGCGGTGCCACCGTGAAAAATCACCGGGCCGCAGGGGCCCTCCTCCCAGCCCGGAGTGGGCCGAGACCCGACGGTGCACTAATAGCCTCTCCCGCGGTCGCGGACCAGGGCGGACCTGGGCACGGTGTGTGTGTGTGTGTGTGTGTGTGTGTGTGTGTGTGTGTCTGTGTCCAAATCTGGCCTGAATTTTTGGGAAATAGGTAGAGGTGGGGGAGGTGTTGTAGCAGGTGGGATGGGAGGATGGAAGAGGCTGGGGGTGGGGCAGGTGGGTGGGGCGTGACTTTTAGGTCCCGTGGAGAAGATTGCAAGGTGGGTTAAGGGGGGATGTGGTGGCTGAGGACCGTGTGTGTGTTTTTGGGGAGGGTTGGGGGTGTTACGATAACAGATGACTTGCCAGGCAGTGGACAGTACAGCCTCTCTCACGCTCTCTTTCCCCCTCTTTCTCTCTCCTTCTCCTCTCTCCCTCTCTCTCTCTCTGCCTCCTTCTCTCTCTCTCTCTCTCTCTCTCTCTGCCTCCTTCTCCTCTCTCTCTCTCTCTCTCTCTCTCTCTCCCTCTCTCTCTCTCTCCTCTCTCTCTCTCTCTCTCTCTCTCTCTCTCTCTCTGCCTCCTCTCTCTCTCTCTCTCTCTCGCTACCCAAGAACCTGCGTCCCGCGTCCTGCCCCTCCGCCCACCGGTCGGTATGGTAACGGGCCTCTTATTTAGCGGACGGAGCCATCCGTGTCTGCGGCCGGGCGATTTGTCCTTGTCTAATTACCGATCCCGGCCGCTGCACCCGGCGCGCTGATGACTAATGGAGGAAGGCCTCGGGTGGGGGAAGGGGTGGAGAGGGTGGAGCACTGTGGGGGTTGAATGGGGGAGGTGTGTGTGTGTGTGTGGGGTGTACGCGACTGGACGGGCCAGCGGCGGGTGATTTGTGGGCCAGGCACTCTGTCATTGGCTCGCGCCCATTTGTCTTCCTGATGCTGGGGGTGCTCCTGGGCAGAAAATGGTTTAGAATTACTTCCCATTTTCTAGCACTTTCATCCTTGGCCAAGCCATGGTTCCAACAGGCAATGGCCGGGTGATGTAAGATATGACAGAAACCTTGACAGCTTTTTTGTTGCGTGCGTGTGTGTGTGTGCGACTGTGCGTGCGTGTGTGTGTGTGTGTGTATCAGAGACAAATGCCTCATCTGTTGATTTGTCTCTGTTGTGCGGAGACCTCACCAGTAGCATGGCGTATGCTCGTGGATGCTCTTTATTTTTGGCCAGCAATTTGTCAGTGTGCACCAGAATATCTATGTCCATAATATTGGTGCTCAGAGTTTTTATATAACAAACAATCTATTCAGTCCTTGTCCATGTGTTAGTCCCTCAACTGTTGTTG
The DNA here is from genome assembly GCF_017589495.1 of Alosa alosa. NCBI lineage: Eukaryota > Metazoa > Chordata > Actinopteri > Clupeiformes > Clupeidae > Alosa > Alosa alosa. The sequence continues at coordinate 27,623,960 of NC_063192.1, read as the reverse complement.
TTTGCCTGAAAACATCAGGCCTGCAAATCAAAAGCTGAATCTGCTATTGATGCTAAAGGTGTGCTGATTTTTTTTGTATTTTATTTTTTTTTAATTTATATGTTGGTTATTTAACTACATGATTGAAGCATTTAACTGTCTAATTTGGCCAAAAAAAAGGACTGAAGTTGACCAAAAGTGCAGGGTCAAAGGTCATAAACTTAATACCCATCTCATGTCGTGATGAAAATGTCACCTGTACAGCTCACTACTGTTTTGGACAAAAGCATCTAAAGGTGGCTGATATTTACCCAACGCTTTCATTCAAAGCAACACAGACTTGCAACACTCACCTTGGGCAATCAAACCCTGGCCAACCGATTGTGGGGGAGGGGGCGCTACCATTATTCCATCATGCCATATGACTACATGTATTCTGTGCACCATTATTCCATCATGCCATATGACTACATGTATTCTGTGCACCATTATTCCATCCATATGCCATATGACTACATGTATTCTGTGCACCATTATTCCATCCATATGCCATATGACTACATGTATTCTGTGCACGATGGTGAATCTTCCGTATCATGGTAAGTCTGTGACTGGGCAGCTACTCTGGGGAAAGCCCTGTCTGAGAGGAGAGCGTTGTTGCTGCTTGGTGTGGTCAAACAGGGCGGCTGACCACCCACTAAAGCCAGTGGGGGGAAAAAAACTCTGATCAGAGGCCACGCTGTTGGAACTCTGTATCGATTTTTAGGACTTTTTCCCTCTCCTCTCCTCTCCTCTCCTCTCCGTCCTCTGCTACCTCCCTGTTTTTCTTTTTTTTTTGGAGTAAATAAACACCAGATTTGTCATGTTTGTGCAGCGGATTGGGGGCGGCTGGGAGGGAATCAGGCGGAGTGGGGGTGGTTAGCAGAGGGAGAGAGGGAGAAAGAAGGGGGTGGTGGGGGAGAGAGATGCGGAGCCCTGGGTCGGGCCGGGGTCGCCCATGATTCATGCTGCCATCTTACGGGTGGAGAGTTCGAGGCCTGGACCGTGGCGCTCCGCTCGTGACCCGGGCCCCCGAGCTGCCGGGGTGCTAAATCACCTCCTGTCAGTGCCCGGCTCCGGCTCCTGCCCTGCGCGGGGCAGAACAATATGGCCCACGTCTGCAGTCTGCACGTCTACTCTTCTCCACTGCCGCTTCCTCTGGCGTTAGCCGGAGCGCAGGAGGAGACGAAGCCTCGCTGGCTGGCTGGCTGGGATCCCTGGCGTGCTGCCTGCCTGCCTGCCTGCCTGCCCCCTAAACTCAGGCCCTCGGGGAGGCGTGGCCTGTCTCCTCTGCTCTGCCAGTAACTCGGTTAGGTCCCTAACAGCTGGAACATGGAACTGATCAACAGTGCCGGCGTTTCATTGTTCCAGCCAGAGCTGGGGTAGAGGTGTGTGTGAGAGAGAATGGGTAGGATAGGGGTGGTGTCTTGGAAGTGTCACCAGTGGGTTGAAGAAGGTGCCCTTGAAGAGGGTAAGAGAACACCACAGGGTTAAGATGAGGATGGCACTATTGTCTTCAGACCCTTTGGATTCCTGTCTCTCTTGCGTTTGAGAGGGTATGCTTGTGTTTATCTTTAAACTGCTATCCCAGAGCTACAGGCCCAGGGCGTTCCGTTACCCACAATCCTCTACAGCCAGTTGTCCTCAACTCCACTCTTCCTCATTCTCCTCCTCCTCCTCCCTCCCTCCCTCTCACAGTGCCCTCACTCTTTTCCTCTCCTTCACTTGTTCACCTCCATTGTGCTTTTCTTCTTTTCGAGAAGTCTGCATGGGGAGCCCAATCTATCACGTCTCCTCACCCCAGAGGCGGCCGGATCAATATGTCAGTGGCCGAACAGCACCAACATGCAGTTATGATGATGTCGGCGGGGGATCGCGTTACGGCACTGAGCAGGGGATCGAAGCCCGTCTGTCAGGGGCTCGGACCCAGGGCATGAATCATGATTAGGGGAGCTGCTGCTGTTACCCACAACCCCCAACCTCTCTCTCTCTCTCTGCTTCTGCTGCTGGCGCCCACCGTGTGAGGGGCGTCAACTTGCCACCTGGCAGGACACCTAAAAGAACACACACTCGCACACACACACATGAAACACATACACACACACACACACAGACACACATTCCTCTCCACCCTTTATAAACTGGCAAAAATAGTCAGATGAAGTTTTTGAGGTGCACCCACTCACCCACCAGCAAGAGCCCCTGAACAAACACACACGCACGCACACAACACACACTAGACTCGTCCCACTCACAAGAGCAGTTGGATAAAGTTGCTGACTGACATTTAAGAAATGCACACATACAGTGTTACCACATACTGTAGAATTACACCACACACTTTCACAAGCATTCACATACATGTTTGATGTAACCCTCCTTCCCCTGCCAACATAATTGTGCAGTAGAAACATGATCTAGAAACTAGCACTTACCACCTGACTACAACTGACTCTTGATTCTTTCAAAAACAGCACTCACTGATGCACTTATTCTTATTGTACTAGACCTTTTTTTTTAATTGTCCTAGAATTGTTGAGAAAATTGCTTTAAAAAAAGCGTAAACTGTTGTTGTTAGTCGCTTTGGTTAAAAATGAGTCAGACAAATGTAATGTAATGTAATGATCTGAAAGTCAGCTAGATGATGGGAAGCTAAGTGCGAAGCAGATGAGCTGATATCCTGGTGAAGAGAAGGATTCTGTTTCCAGAGCGAGCTTCCAGTGGATTACAGTGTGGCCATGATCATCCTGTTATGGTTTGAGATGGGCTTGAATGTAATTTCAGCTTGTTTGTTTCGGCTTCGCCAGGCTGTTCTGTTGCAAATTTGATCCATCTAGACAAACACCTGCACAGACGCCCCCCCCACTCTCTCCCATCACGCACACAGACTCCCAACCCTGATGGGATGAGTAACTTCCTCGGTAACGCACACCGTCACCACAGAAGATGAATTACAGATAATGCGTGCATTTAAACTCCAGCAATATAACAATCAACCTCACCACAACAAAGCCAAGGCGAGAGAGAGAGCAGGGTAGAAGGAGAGGAAAAACAGAGAAGCTGGGAAAGGAAAGAGACAGGAAGAGAGAGAGAGATGAGTGATGAGAGAAGAGAAGAGAGGGGGATGAGGAGGAGCGGACAAAAACAACAGATCGACAAACGCCCCGTGGTCCAGCTCCCAGACTCACCTCCGTCTACTTAGCCTGTGTCAACAGCCGTTTAACCCACTGGAGGGGAACCTGATCTACCTGCTCCTGCCCAGGCCGGGGCCTCGTTAGTGGGGAGAGACTGGAGTCGGACTGGGCCCAGGGTGGCTCAGGTTTCCCCATCTAATCTCATTCAGATCCCCTCTCGCCTCCCACAACGGATATGTGTGTGTCGGACAGATAGCCCAGGCCATAATAGCCCCATATTAGTGTGCGCGTGTGATGTTTGTGTGTGTGTGTGTGTGTGTGTGTGTGTGTGTGTGCATGCAGTAGAGAAGGGAAAAGTACCGATCAGAGTGAGAGAGAGATAATATTTGAGTTTACAGGATGCAATTTTCTTTAATATAAACGTTCTAATGTAATTTAGCGTCTGCCGAGCGGACTGTGGGGCCAGGCGAGTGTGTGTGTGTGTGTGTGTTCTGTACTTCTGCTGACGGCACTGTTTCTTCTTCATATGGATGAGTGGCTTGCAGGGAGTACATTAGGCATCATTTTCACTTGTTTAAAGATTACACGCCGAAAGCCGGTGCACAAACAAGGAAATATGTCTTTGATTAAAATATCTTTTATCTTTTTTATTGATTAAAAGGGCTGGAGATTTTTTAGATAATGGAATGTCTCTGTTCCTCCTCCCAGGCGTTTTGTTTTCACTTAGCTGTGTGTGTGCGTATGTGTGCATGCACGTGTGTGTGTGTGTGTGTGACTGTGAGAGTGCACGCCTATGTATGTGCTGTGTAGGGAGGAATGCTAGAGGCACGTAGGCCACGGAGAGCTGTTGGCTAACACTAGGTGTTGCCGGCCTGAGAATAATTTTAGTCTATGCTATCACTGACCTGTTCAAACATCTTTAACTCCTGTCTGTCTGAGCCATTTTCAAATTTGTCAAATGACTCTGCACTGAATTTCCAGTTCAGTTCAGAGAGCCAACTGGTCTTTATGGTCAAATGTGCGTCTTTCAGCATTGCCGCAACTTCTTTTTTAAGAATGTGACACTGCAATTATAGTTTCAGTAAGCACCTCATTTTCATCCATATTAAAGTTCTTAGTCTAGCCATTTTAGTGTTTAGTTGATCAAAGAATGGGAGCATGGGGTTTGGAACCTAAACGTGCCAACATAAAGCTCCAACACAAGAGCCATGACCTTTGACCTATTAATCCTACATCTGTGTCAAATGGTTTGTTTACAGGACACACAAAAATGCTTGGCTAAGAAATGGAGGGGGATAAGTGAAGTGAAAGTGGGCTAAAGCGGATGAGTGGAGGAATAAAAAAAAAAAAAAAGGAAAGTGATGGAATCATCCTGGTGAATGAGAACAGATGGAGCCTTGCTCTGTGATTAACCCGGCAGAAGAAGCAGGAGGCTGGAACCAGTTCCCTCGGCCCGTGAATAACACTCCAGAGAGAAAGAGTGTGTGTGTGTGTGTGTGTTGAGAGAGAGAGAGAGAGAGAGAGGGAAAGTGTGTGTCCATCATCTGCAAACACCCCCCGTGTGCCCACCCGACTCTCACACTCTCTCCTGCACACACACACACACACACACACCGCCCCAGTGCCAGCGGAACACCCCCACTGTGAGGGCCGTTTTATTTCTCATTAGCGTCAGGCGAACTGCTGGTGGATGAAATTTGCTAACAGGAATTAAAAGTGCATTAACACATTGGAGAGATTCATTTCTGCTAATAGTTTTATTAGTGCTTTGACCTTTTAGTTCATTAGAGGAGTTGATAGGGAGGGAAGGTGTGTGTGTGTGTGTGTGTGTGTGTAAAAAGAGAGGTAGAGGCTGAGGGACAGCAAGTACGCACATATACGCGTGCGTGTGTGTGGACGACAGCATATGTGTGTGTGATTTTATGTGTTAGAGAGGCCGAGAGCTTGACCATCACACCACAGAAATAAACCAAATGTATGGGAGGGAGGGAGCCCATTGGGTCACACACATGCCTGAATACCTGCCGCGATGAAAGAGAGGTGGCACAGGTCCATTCCTCTGGCCGAGCAGAACCACTTAAACCTGGTGGGTCGATATTTGGGTTTGACCCAGTATCTAGAGCTCCCTCTACTCATGTAATTTTCCTCAATGCCTCATAATGTAACTTGCTCCACTTGACATACGATGGAACCTAACAGGAGTTACCTGAATGTGAAGTTAAAGTTTGGATGTCACCTAGATCTAAACTTTGAGGATATTCATATGCAAAATATTGTGTGGCCTTTTCTTTCAGTCTAACACAGTGCTTTTCATTTCTTTTTAATCGGGATCTATTATGTTTGTTCCCATAATGTTATTGTTTTTAAGGAAATTTATTTCCTGTGTTTTAGTCTGGTGTTCCTCCTTGCGGATCAAGACAGTGGCCTTTAAAGATAAGGAAAGTTTAGACCACAACTGGGACCTTTTATTTGTCCCATTGGAAAACAACAGGGCAAGTTACAATGCAATTTGCTTTCCCTGTACTATGTAATTAGCACTTAAAAGAAATGAAATAACATTGACGGAAGGGTCAATAAGCCTGATCTATTGTGAAATTAATTCCACTATCGACGCAACAGAAAACCATAGAATTAAGAGGATGCAAAAAGAGAGAGAGAGAAAAGAAGGTGTAGGAAAGACAGAGAAGAAAAGAAGAGATACAACAAGTGAGAAATAGGATCCCTTTTATCTCCCTGGTTCAATGTGCAGAAATCCTATGAAGGCACTAATTAATTCATACATTGTTAATGAACGCCGGCTCCAGGATCTGGGATTATGCGTGGGGAGGGAGGGGAAAACACAATTAGAGATACCAGCCCTAATGATTTTTACACATTAGTGACCACTGTGTATTTATAGCCAATTTAAATTGAGTGAAAGTTGGTGTTCGCATCTCTGTCTCTCTTTCTCTGACTCTCTCTGAGACTCTCTCTCTTTTTACCTCTCTCTCTCACTCTGTGTGTGTGTGTCTGTGTGTGCGTGCCTGCGTGCTCTCACTCTGATCCTGGCAAAGGTATTTGGTTAAACAGGTCCCTTGCAGATCATCATACCTTAAGAGGCTGGAGGGAATTCAGATTGGGCCACGCTGCTACCTATATGTGTCACAAACATCCCATAATAAGACCCTGGTCTGTCTGGCCCCATCAGTGCTGTCACAAGGGAGACCGTGACTGGGGTGACCTGGGTAACGGCCTCGGCTGACGGGCATTTCTCCACTTTTCCTGCCTCACCAGCGGTCCGGCCGGGTGTGGAAACCAGGATGGACAGAGCAAAGAGAGGAGAGCAGAGGAGAGGAGGAGGAGGAGGCGGCGGAGGAGGAAGAGCAAGAAGAAGGATTGCCTCTCAAGAGTTATGAGCCATTAAATCACGGCCAGGAAATCTCAAGGTTCCTCAAGAGTGCTGCACAAGGAATCTTCGGCCAGAGAAATATTGTTTATGGTTTAAAAGGCCCCGCCGATGGATTTATAAAAGAAACATTCATCATCGCGGGCAAACGGAACAAAACATTCCCGAAATAAATACTCACTCTATAGGTATACTTGTCACCCCGACAGCACAATAACAAGTGAATCGAGAGGAAGATCCTTCACTGGCTGGCAGCTGGCCTCCCCAACACTCCACTCCACCGACACTGTGTCCGAAACAACGGCCCCTGGATGGACTTGCTCTGCTAAAGGGGCGCCACCACCGGAGAGAGAGAGAGAGAAAGAGAGAAAGAAAGAAAGGGAGAGAAAAGGTGAGAGAGTGAAACAGAATGGACAGAGAGGGAATGAGAAGAGGAAAAGAGAGAGAGAGAGATGGGGAAAGGGGTGGTGGGAGCCAGGAAAAAACAAAAATGAATGTGGGGTGGGGGGGGGGGTGCGGACAGCGTGTAGGACCCATAAACCACGCAGCTGAGCACGCCATCAGCCCGTCCTTAATGGGTTTTCCTCCTCTCTGTGCCTTCTCTCTTTCTTTCTATCTTCCTCTTTCGCTCACCCCATCCAGCCGTCTCCCTCGCTTTTCTCTTTTAAAAGAGGAAGGAGGATGTGGTGGCCGTCTGAAGGTGATTTAATGGACCTCCCCTTTACACGTTTCATCATTTAGCCACCTCTGTGAGGAGAACACACACACACATACACAGGGAATCAGGGAATCCCATAGGGAGGCGACCAGAGGTGGCATTCACTCCGACAAGCGTGTGTGTGTGTGTCAGTATGTGTGTGTGTCTAGTCTTGTTTCATCATAATGAGGATAGGATAATGAGACTGTCATTGTCTGTGTGTGTGTGAGTGAGTGAGTGTGCCATTATAGTGTGATGTTACTTAAGGTCACACTTTACTTTATTGGCTCCATTTCTCGTTGTAACCACACTATTAGGTTAGTGTGCTACACTGTAAGATTGTGAATAATGAGCAGAAATAGCAGTACACACACATTTCATTTAAAGGAGAATTTAATCCAGCAAGTTTTCACATAGATCTCCGCTTCTGGGGGCATGTCTGTGAGCTCCCATTTACATGCCCCCAGAGTGTAGCGCTGTAGCTGCCTGGCTGCATTAGCTGCTGGCTGTAGCAACTCGAGCTAGGAAAAAAACGATTTTTCTTTTGTTTTTTTCTCGTACTGACAGTACTCGTGACCTCGAGAAACTGAGATCTGCGTGAAAACTCGCCGGATTTCTCCTTTAAGCCAGGCAGACATTGTGCGTTTTTCTTTTCCAGTTGCATACGACATGGTAACTCACTGTGTGTTTGACTGCTTACTCTGCAAGACAGCTGTCAAACATTTCTGTCAGATAATGCAGTTGAAATTAGACTGGAAGTGGAATGTTGATTGTAATGTCTTCCAACTCGGGCATTGTGAGCCTGCTGGGAATGGGAATTCAGTCTGATCCTAAACTTTGTCGGATGTGATTCGTTTTGGGCTAAAATTGTGTCAGGCTTTAGGATGTTCCTTGCCTAAAACCTAGGAATCTATGTGGTTTCGTCACCTGATAATTATAGGTTATTATATACTATATTATAATAGTTCATGAATTATAATAGTTTTAACGGTGCAATATTCACATAGGACTGAGCACACACACATACACACACCTACACTGATTATTCTATCGATTATAAACCTGCCTCATTTCTGGCAGTGTAAAATAGGTGGCACTTTTTTGTAGGGAAGTGCGTGCTCTTTGAAATATGACCATATTTGTTTGCAAAGCATCCAATATGTCAATCACACTTCCCCAAAGATCAACTTCCTCAACTCCCCAACCCCCCACCGCCTTCATTTTTCAGCCGTCGTTCTGCAGTCAATAGGCAAACATTGCTGTCTGTGTCATTAAACTCTTCAAAACACAATTAACAGTATTGATCACCCTCTCCTTCACTCCCCCAAGTCCAGGGAAAACATTGGTTTGGGCCGGGGAGGTGATTTACAGGAAACTGTGTTTTTTTGGGGGGGTCAATACCTTTTGCTTTGACGAATAGCAAGCAAAGAAATCGGTGCTCCCAGCAATGCACTCTGGCACATTTGCAAGGCTGGACTGAGGTCTTGTCAAGGGCCGACTGGTTCCCAGAGCCTTGCTTCCAAGCAGTTGACCTCGTATTGATGCGGTCAGTCTACTGTTGCATTTTGCTTATCATGAGTAAACATATGGAGTTAGATTTCCTTTTGAGTCTCTCCAGCCCTTCATTCCTTTGAAACTATTTGAGTTAGTTGTGTAAAGGTGAATTGGTATTGCAGACTATTTTAATTTGATAAAGTTTTGGGTCAGTCTTTAGTCAGAGCCATGATTTATGAAATGGCCTGCAACTGTTGTATTCATTTATTGTATAACTCCTGTTTCTCACTCTGTTGTGTGATACAGAGCTTTCTTATATGAGATAACAGACCAAAGAGATGTCCATAGGGCCAGTTCTGCTCAGTGAACCAGAAATCCTGGTGTGAATTCAAGGTGAGATCCAACAGATTGTTGACATTTGAACTCAACAAGCCCATTAATCCAGGAGTTCACATAGAAAGAACAGCCAGAGGACCTTGTGTTTATAGTCAAGGAATGCCTCTTCAAATTACATTCAAATGATTAAAGTTGCATAAAGTATATCTTTTATTCACTTTGGTGAGACATAACCTAATTAAAGGGAACAACTGTCAGTGAAGTTGCTAAAAGAACTGTCTCATTCTTTTCCCTTAGACAAAAAAAACAACAACGTGCCATTTGAGCAGACAACGGATGTGACTCTCAAAGTAATCTGCTGCATCGAGTATTTTAAAAGGCAATTCAGAGTGGGAATTCAGCAGTTCACTGAGTGGGAGTACAATATTTTTAGGCTGTTTGTGGCTTTTGCTAGAATAGTTAGCCGTGTTTCCAGAATGAGGATGCATGGCTCTTGCTGTCATTTATTCCTGGTACAGAGTCCGAGCTTTTGTGTGTCTCCATTGATCCACACACACAGCCCTGTACACAGCGAGTCTGACCAGTTGATCAATGTAAACCCAGTATTGACTTGTATTGATGGAGGGAAATTTGATCGATGACAATCCCAGCTTATGTGTTCGTTGTAAATGGATTCTGACTAATGGATGTTGTAATCGGGAGGGTCTGGGATGTCTTTATTGGGCTGTGTCGTGTTGAGGATGTGTTACAGGAACCCATAGAAGTGAGAGGAGCGAAGCGCTGATACTGTTAAGATGAATGGCAATGCAATCACACGAAGAAGACAACTCTAGGGCAGCCGTGGCCCACTGGTTAGCACTCTGGACTTGTAACCGGAGGGTTGCCGGTTCGAGCCCCGACCAGTGGGCCGCGGCTGAAGTGCCCTTGAGCAAGGCACCCTAACCCCTCACTGCTCCCCCGGCCGCCCGTTGTAGCAGGCAGCTCACTGCGCTGGGATTAGTGTGTGCTTCACCTCACTGTGTGTTCACTGTGTGCTGTTTGTGTTTCACTAATTCACCGATTGGGTTAAATGCAGAGACCCAAAATTTCCCTCACGGGATCAAAAAAGTATATATACTTATAATACTATACTATATATAGAAGGAGATGTCTTGACTTCTCCTTTCATCAGGGTTTCTCACATAATCACAGCACTAGAGACGGAGAAAGATGAAATGTCCACAGATCGGATCCAGCAGCGGATGTAACAGGCTCTAGGCCCAACAACAAGACATACAACAACAACAAAAAAACGTATGAGTGTGTATGTATGTGTTGACGTGTTAAGGCAAAGCATCAGTGTGCCAAATGTGAAGTTAACACGCAGCCTGGGAATCCTTGTGATAAAACTACCGTGGCACTGGGGCCAACCGAGCAGGCACAAGGGGGAGGGAAGGGCAGAAGAGCCGCCACTGAAGACTCTCCAGGAGAGGACTGCAGAGGAGCAAGATGGAGATCAGGGGACTGGGGGAGATGGATGATAAGAGGGGAAGAGAAGGATGAGACGGGGGAGGGAGGGAGAGAAAGAGGGAGAGAGATGAAGACAGAAAGAAAGGGAGAAAGAGATGGATACAGAGAGAGAGATAAAGGAGAGATGGAGAGATGGAACTGAGAGAATGGAGAATGGAACACAGGGAGACAGAGATGGAGGACGAAAGACAGAGAGAGGGAGCCAAAGAGGGTAGAGGAGAAGGTGTGGACAGAGATGGTGTGGGGAGGTTGGTGGTGCTGGATGGTGGAGGTGGTTCTGTGGTGGGGGGTTGCTGGTCCAGTCAGGAGGCAGATGTGTGTGTGATGGATGGCTGGGCCGGTGCAAGGCCGCGGATAAGAGTGCAAACAAACTGGGTAATAAATGAGGGAGGCAGAGGCGCGTGATGGGGCCGGCTCCACTGCCCGTGATGCATGCCGAGGGGAGCCGCCGGCAATCTGTAATGGAGAAATGAGGGAGCCTGTCAGATGAATGAAGAGACAACATTCTACGAAGAAAAAGAGCAGGGAGTGAGAGAGGGAGAGAGAGGAGTGAGAGAGAAGGAGAGAGATGATGAAATGGGAGAGGTGGACAGTGGAGCCTGTTGGAGGAAGGATGGAAGGATGAGATCTTCAAAGGGAGCAGAGAAGAGAAATCACTCTTTCTCTTCTCTTAGGTGAAGGAAGAGAGATTCTACTGAGGTGAGGAGGAGAGGAGGAGGGAATACAGCGGAGAAGAGGAGGACTGACGTGGCTTTCAGGAAGAGTGAGAGAGAGAGGAAGGAAGGGAGATGGGAGAAGAGAAGAGAGAGAGGATACAAGGATACAAGGAAGTTTATTGTCACATGCATATGGTTAGTATAGTAGAAATTATGTCTGGTGTCAGCCTATTTGTGCATTTATGGGGTAAAAAGTGCAGTAGAAGAGGGGTTTAGTAGATAATAGTTTAGTAGAGGAAGGAAGGGAGAGAGATGAGAAAGGAAAAGAGGAAGGAAAAGAGATAAGAGAAGAGAGAGAGGAGGAGAGATGTGAGAAGGGAAGAGAGGAAGGAAAAGAGATAAGAGAAGAGAGAGAGAGGAAGAGAGATGTGAGAAGGGAAGAGAGAAGGGACAGCCAGCAAGAGGAGAGGATAAATGAGGGAGATGTCAGATGAATGAACAGACAACATTCTACTGAGAAAAAAGGAGTGCAGAATGAAAGGAGCGAGGAGATGATGAAATGAGAGGAGGAGAGGAGGCACGGGGAGCCTGTCAGACAAATGAAGGGATAATGTTTCTTCTGAGGAAAGGAGAGATACAAATGAGGAAAAAAGGAGGGAGGACAGGGAAGGAAAAGAGCAGGAATGAGGAGGCTTTAGAAGGAAGCGTTTAAATATCACCTTACATTCTTCTCATCTAATTTTAAAGTGAGATCAAATGTTTTCATTAGGCCCATGATTTAAAAAAAAAAAAAATCAATCTTCTTTCATACTTTTGCCATTGCTTGATGTGTGAAGTTTTGTGTGTGAAGTTTTCATTTACAACTAAGTGGTGCTTGTGTATGTTAGTGTGTGTTCATGACCAAGTGACAGTGCTGTAGCTGTGATGTTTGCAGCAGTTCTCTGAATCCCTCCAGCTTCTTAAGGTATGATGACAGCTAGTCCTGCAAGGGACCTGTTTAACCAAATAACTTTGCCAGGATCAGAGTGAGAACACACACACACACACACACACACACACACACACACACACACACTCTCACACACACACACACACACACACACACATTCTCACACACACACACACACACACACACACACACACACACACACACACACACACACACACACACACACACCTCACACACACACACACACTCACACACATGCGCGCACACACCACTGCCAGCCCTCTCTCCTCCCCACCTCTGCCGTGTTAATTTATGACCCGTGTGTCACCCCCCATCGCCTCGACTCAGCATCACTTGGAAAGCAGCCATCCTCTGCTCACTCGGCAGTTTGATCAGCGCGGAGCGATTGCAGGCATGAGCACTGGCGTTAGCGTTAGCTTCACCTTTCACACCCTCCGCTGGGGCCGAGAGTGGCAATCACACTGTTATGTGGTTGCCGCTGTCGGCCCCAGTGCTATTTTGAAATAGCCTGAATATCACACATAAACATACACACGCACACACACACACACAGGCACACCTCACATTGCCGTCCAAACTCTGACTGCTCTTTTTGTTGTGAGAGCTTATCACATTGGTGTGGACAAGTGACCAGTCGTTCTCTTTTCACATGAGCTTGTGTGCTTAGTTGTGAAGGGAAAGACTTTTGACCCCCCTCGAGCCTAAACAGTCGCCCAATGAGATACCAAGGTGTATTCTGAAGAAAGGCTTGTTTACATAAAGCAGCCCGGGCCCCTATGCAGCACTTACTGCACTTACTGCACTTACAACCTGTGCTTGTCCTTACCTCTCCCCTCACCACACACACACACACACGCAATCATGCTGCCAAGGGGCCTGAGGGCTGGCGTGATTCACAGCGAGGCAGGCGAACCTTCGTCCCACGTCTCACACAGACTCCATTGTGGAGTCGGGTGGTGACTATCACTCTATCAAATCTCCACTGCCTGGACTCTCCTGTCCTCGTCAAGGCTGCGCCGACGTATAGCGAGCCTGACAGCAGGGGCCCTTTAATTGGGTAGGCCCTTTCACAGCTTCCCCTGGTTATGGTAGAGGAGTTGGGAGATGTAGTTAGGTTTCAAGACAATTTTTTTAAGCCAACTTTTCAGAAATTGTAACAGTTTATATCTATCTATCTATCTATAAAGCAAGAAGCGTCTGTGTGTGTGTCCTAATGTCTGTGGCACGCATATCTCGCTGACCGTTTGTCAGACTGATTTTAAACTTGGCAGGTGTCTTGCTACGGGCATGAGTAAGTGCAGTGCCACATTTGAAATTGTTGTAAACAGGAATGCAAAAGATATTGTTAAGTATATCGGTAAAAGAAGCACACATTGGCTTTCGCCGCTAGCCACTCTCCCTCCCACACAGCACTGTACTGTAAGCTACCAGTGAGGATAGAAGCAGGGATTTGGCAGAACTGGATCAGTGTAGGTTACACGGGTAAAAAGTTAAGCGAGTGCAAGATGTGTTAACATGTCTGACCTCAAAAATAAAGACCCCGTGTATGCGGTTTGCTTGCATAAAATGACTTCGCAGATTTTGCAACAACACGTCAACACAAAGACAGGTATGCAGTGTCTCTTCAAAATGACGTAAAAAATGATGTGCAATAAACCGACACTTCGAATATCCCAGGCTACTTTGGACTGTCTTTAGACTTTGAATAAGCAGACAATTCCAACTGCAAGGTCCTAAATTGAAACGAGCGATAATAGTCATGAATTAAAGAACGTCTCAGAATGCCACACATGCAAAGCATTACCAGCGACAAGCATCGAGTGGCAGACAGAGTGTGATGTCACTTATAGGCCACCAGAGACTGTTTTTGAGTCACACCGTTGCAAATTTTAAATGATGATGATGCATCATTCCACAAAATGGTTTGTTTTCTCTATCATCAAGTTATTCAATAGGCTAAGCATATAGCCTTGACTCAAAACAGCTGTTAGGATTATGTCATTTTGATTTGTAAAAAATGTCACATGCAGCCATGCTTAAATTCTGCTCACTTCACATTTATTATATTATTATATTATCAGTATTCATTATTGAATGCTTACCTGGAATTATGTTTTTCCCTATCATCTTATTTTTATTTATTTTATTTATTGGGCTACAGGAATAGCATGTTTGAACAGGCACTGCACTAGTACAAATTAATGCAAATAATCGACAGTCCACAGTTGATTCTTGAGCATACACCCTAATTATTTTGCTTCTCTATTGTCTACATGTTCTATGACAGACAACTTGGTGGAGTATGGATTTTGTTTTACTGTAGTTGTTGGAACAGCAGAAATACTCCGAAACTGCACAGAAGCAGAGCAACGTTCTCAACGAGGTCATGAAATGACGGCCAGTGAGGAACATGGAGGCAGTGGGCAGTGGCTAAATTTGCCAACGCAGTGGAAATGGCATGCAGGCTGAGGACATGGAAGGACGCAAACACCTTTTGTTGTGTTTGTTTATCTCTGTCTCAGTCCTTTTCTCCTGTTCATTCTCTCTCTCTGTCCTCTCAGTCTTGTTCCCTCTCTCTCTCTCTCTCTCTCTCTCACACACACATACACACACTTGCATGTTCTTTTTATTTGCCTTTTCACACTCTCTCTCTCTCTCTCTCTCTCTCTCATACACACACTTGCAACATCTTTTTATTTGCTTTTTCATTCCAACCCTCGACCAACCCTTCTCTCTCTCTCTCTCTCTTTTCCTCTTTTTTCTAAATTCAGAGGTAATTCTTCACCGGTGGAGAAGGGAGGTGGGCTGTCGGAGAGCCACCCAGATATGGGCTGCAGGCCCAGATCGCCCTAGTGACAGTGTTGCCGCGGTGGTGGCGTTGCCGCGGCGCTGCTTCCTGCCTGCGGAGCCCGGGGCAGCGGGCGATGGGGGAAGAAAAATTGGAGCCTGCACCTGCGGCAGAGTAATTAATGCCAGCATCGCCGTCCCAAAATAAATCAGAGGCTCAACAAGACTTTTCTGTTTAGGGTCAAAATCCCTTCCCTTCGTCCCCACATTAATCACCCCCTCCCCCCCAAACACACACACGCATGCACGCACGCAAGCCTCCTTTTTGGTGTCGCCGAGAAGTGTCAGTGACAAAACACTCTTGCTTTTGCAGTTTTTACATCTCTGTCTTGTAGCATAAACAAATGCAACAACAACAGCGAACAGGACGACATCAACAAAAGGCATCACCATGGCGCATATTTATATAATTAGCCTTCCCTCCTCTCCCTCCACCCCCCCCCCCCCACCCATCTCCCGAAAAAACAGTGATGAATTAGCAGACCTTTCCCATCCATTTGTCATGCTCTGGGTGCTGGGGACGCGGGAGACTGGGGCGCTGGTGCTTGCCAAAGTGCAGGGGTCGCCTGTGGGAAGGGCAGGCGGCCGGTTCGGTTCAGGGGGAGGCGTTCTTTATTTGTCTGTCTGTAGATGCCTTTATGGCGGGAGCGGGTGGCAAAGAGCAGACTTGTTTATTGTGTGTGTTGTTGACAGATTGTAAGACAATACGTTTTTTTTCTGTGTTGTACACTGAAGCATGGTTCATATTTTGGTTGACAAGTGGTGAAACGCACACAGCTCAATTTCTGGGCTTTGAGTGGACTATGAATGATTACTAAGAGTTTGTATGGTTCCTGTGCCTACAGAGTATGTATGGTTCTGATGTTTACAGTATAGAGTTTGTATGGTTTCTGTGCCTATAATTTTTGTATGGTTCCTGTGCCTAGAGTTTGTATGGTTCCTGGGAGCTGGAGGTTGTATGGTTCCTATGTTTATAGAGTTTGTATGGTTCCTGGGAGCTGGAGGTTGAATGGTTCCGGTGCTTAGAGTCATAATGATGTACCCCCCATACTTAATGCTTTAGTTCACTTCACACAGCTAGCTTCACACAGCTGTAGGTATCTCTCCAGCTGCATTTGGTGTAGCATACCTGCCTGGTTCTCCTAGTACAGTAGTGATGTCTTTTGTTGAATTCTCTGGTGTTATTTTGGGACCAATATTCTTCCATAGCTCTCCTAACTTACAGCCTGCAGCACCAAAGCCATGTGATTTTCTGATTTTTAAAGGATTGATGCACAGAGGTTTGAAAGACAGAGTTTTTTGGTGGTAAAGTTTTATTTTGATTGACAGACAGGTACAGCCAATCAGGCCTGACAATATTATACCCTGCAGCATCTATAACAAAATCATATAATTTACACAGTTTGATCGATCTGCTTATTTTAAGCATGGGCAGCACATACTGCATTTAAGTTGTTCTGAAAGGAAGTAGGCCTACTTTCACTTTCACCACCTAAAAAACTCTCAGACACTAAGGAGGAGGTGCCAGGGAAGTTTGCATGTTGTACATTTCCTCAACTATTCCAGATACTCAAAGTATAAAATCTGATTACAGTAATCCTCATATACAAATATTTGGATTAAACAATGTCTTGGCAGCTCAGGTTTGGCTGTGGTGAGAAGATTAAGAGACAATGTTGTGCCATGATCTTGCAGCTACTCTCAGTTGCAGAAGAAGAAGTAGAAGAAGAAGAGCAAGCATGCAGTTAATCCAATACTTCCAGGGGTTTGAGGAGGCACTGTGGCATTCTGAAGTTCTTCCCAATCCTCATAGCCATAGCCATACCCATCTGTTGCGTTATAGTCATAGTCATAGTCGAAGTTATCTTCGGCCATGCCAAGACCTTTTAAACATGCATAAATGATCACCAGTGTTACAAACTGGAATTACTGGAATTAAAGAAATGGCTCTAGCAGTGCTGACAGAAAAAAGATATACAAAGTATTTAAATCTCACCAAAAAGAAAGACTCCACACACAAGCATCAGCGTCGATTTCATATTCTGGGTTAGGCTGAACGTCTATCTCACACTAGTATCTTAAAACTGACAAAACTGAAAACAAAAACTGAAACACTTGAATGCCTAGAGACCATGCGTTAGTGAACAAACTGTGCTAGACACTGAGGAGACTACGATAGACACTTCCTTGTTCACAATGTTGTTTGACTATGGATGAAACCTTGCTTTTCTGTTTTCTCTGTTCTGTTTTTGGCGTGATTTTGATTGCTGAGCCAGCAACCATTGAAACCAGCCTTTTAGAGAGGTCATGTGCACTGCAAATTGTGCAATTGGCATATCATGTGTAACTATCTATTTATTTAACTTATTTTATGTATATTTTTTAGCTTATCTGTGGGCATCTCAGGTTTGTTCCAAACAACGTCTTATTGTATTCTGTGTAAAATGACAATAAAGTATCTAATCTAATCTAATGTGCACTGCCTAATTTGATATCTGACAAAGAACAGTGCAGGGATAATGTTGGCCAGGACCTTTACCACTACGCAGTGTTGGGTTAGATTACTTTGAAATGTAATCCATTGGATTACAAAAACAATGTAATGTAATCTGAATACTTTTGGATTACTTCATAAATACATTGAATAAAAAAGACACATCAAGATCATTTTGATGCTACACTGATATTTACAGAGAATAACATGTCTGACATTGCCAATTCACAATGCCTTCTATTGCATTATGTAGGCCAAATGTTATTCTCACGGGTAGGAGCATGACCCTTTTTGTCTGTTTCAGAAGAAGTGATAGAGAAAAAGTGTCTCTATATCCCATGAAAAGGCCCTCGACTCTATGTATGTTTGTGAGTGTGTGTTGGGGGTGCAAGGTGGCCTAGGCCTACTTGATAGGTAAAATACTCACTATCACTATGTTTTCATGCAGCCAATAAACGGTTTCGAATCAGTGTATTGGGAATAAACTGAATATGCGTGTCTTATAAACACCTTATTCTGATTGAAATAAACTGAAAAAGGCCATATTCGGGGAGAACCGAGATGATTGAAACGCGGGACAAATGAAACATTCCAGTTTTCTCCGAGCGCAATGATGATAGACAGACGTCCTTTGGTCAAAACATAGAGCATGTTAACCTCCTATCAGCCAAATATCTTCCTGCAATGTCCTTTTATCACTGTGTTACAGGCGATAAACAAGTTTTGATGGTTGAAAGTAAACTTCATTAGTGGTTACATTTTTTATTAATGAGTGTTTTTCATTTAAAGGTTCGACTTCATATTTAGTAGACCATTTAGGGTTCTCCACAATCCCAGACTTTCATACTGCGTGCTTGTTTACATGGAAAGCAAAACAGGCTATAGTGGCATATGTCTTTGTCGGGACGATTGAAACTTTCAATCGTCCCGACCAGGCTGTAACTCCATGTATTTTAAAATGCACAAATATCTGTGTTTAAACAATAATTTATGGAGGTGAGACATGGAAAAACAGTTTTAGAGAGATGAAAATATATTTGGGCCCACCAGGTAGGGGGTCCCAGAGTTAAATTAACATTGGGGTACCAAAGAGATCTACTAAAAGAGGGGACTACTACAACAGAGGGGACTGGTGGCCAAAGACCAAAGGGGTTTCCTCGGCTCTGATGTATCATCCTTGGGGAGACCTGGGTGAGCTCCCCTGGAAGAAACCTTTGTATATTCTAACATTTTAATGCATCAATCTGGTGCACTTTTAAAAGGTTTATGATTTTTTTTATCTATAGATGGAAATATTTGTGCTGTAGCCTAATTTGCACTATTTTGCACTTCAGAATTTTAACCATGCACACACAGGTGGAATAGTTGATGATAATAAGTTCACAACCACAAAGCATTTTCAGATTTTTAAAGGACAGAGATTTGAAAGACAGAGTTTGTTTTGGTGGTAAAGTTTTATTTTGATTGACAGACAGGTACAGCCAATCAGGCCTGACAATATTAGACCCTGCAGCATCTGTAACAAAATCATATAATTTACACAGTTTGATCGATCTGCTTTTATTTTAAGCATGGGCATACCTGATGGTTCTCCCAGTAGTGATGTCAATTCTCTGGTGTTATACTGCATTTAAGTTGTTCTGAAAGGAAGTAGGCCTACTTTCACTTTCACAACCTAAAAAACTCTCAGACACTAAGGAGGAGGTGCCAGGGAAGTTTGCATGTTGTACATTTCCTCAACTATTCCAGATACTCAAAGTATAAAATCTGATTACGGTAATCCTCATTTTAATGTCTTGGCAGCTCAGGTTTGGCTATGGTGAGAAGATTAAGAGACAATGTTGTGCCATGATCTTGCAGCTACTCTCAGTTGCAGAAGAAGAAGTAGAAGAGCAAGCATGCATAGCCTAGCCATAGTCATACCCATCATTTGTTGCGTTATAGTTGTAACGCCCTTTACCTGTAGTTTCACTTAAGGTAAAGGCATGAGTTCTGTTAAGGTGGATCTCTCCTTACTTTTTTTGTGTCAATACTTTTAACGCTTAGTTAAATCAAATTTCCAAGTATGAGCATTTCTGAACAATTAATAAATATCCCCCCATCAAGACAAATACCACAGTTTTAATGCCAAATGTTAATTTATTTCTACAAACAAAGGTAAGGATATGGGAAAGTTATATAAATAACAATAAATATATACATGTGAAATATAAATACTGTATGTTTAACAATGAATATATAAATTATGTATAGCTAATGTACAATCAGTTGCCAACTGACTAGATAGTATGAATAATAACATAAAAACAATCAATAAATACAATATAAAACCTGTGGCTTGACGAACTTGACCAGCAAGTGTAATAGATGTAAACACACTTCTGTAAAACATCTTTAGCACAGCAGAGTTAGAAGGTTTAGTTTATAAATAACACAATATGATTTAGCAAGGTTAGGTTTAGCTAGAAGTACTACAGTATGATTAAATAAGTATATGTTTAGAAATATTAAAGTATGAATAGGTAGCCTAAGTTTAGGTTTAGAAACACTAGAGTACGATTAATAGTATAAATACAATATTAAACGACCCATAAGGTTGTCAATTCAATGCTAAACCCCTTAGCCTGGTTTAAGGCCAGTCAACGGCAAACAATTTGAATCACTCATATAAGACAACAACAATGTGGGCCCACACATACACACTCAAGAATCTTTTTTTCAAAAGCCCCGAATCTTTTTTTTGTATGTGTTTTCAATTCCCAACGATTCTAATTTCTAATTTAACTTCCCCTTGGTTTCTCTATAAATTTTACAAAATGTAGGCTACTATTACTGAGCAAATAGGCTATCCCTTATTTTCAAAGCCCAATATTGACAGATAATCTGATTTCCCACACGATGAGATTAGGCAATGCCAAAGCCGAGATGTAGCGGTTTACGTCATAAACCTGGCAGGAAAGTAGGCTACAGAGCGGCGCAATCAGTTTAAACAGTAAGAAAAACATTAGGCAATTAGGCTAGCCTACTGTAGGCTATCCTGGAATACAAAAATAAACTTCAGAAAGACAGAAAGTTTGTTGTACTGTATTCATAGAGTCTCAATGACCGAATCAGTAGATTTACCTGTTGTCAGTTGTGTTCGTTCAATTCATTTATTGTAGGCCAGTAGCCTAGGCAAATATGAAACGGAGATAACGTGGCTACCGGCGGGATTTTGAACTTGCATGTATCATGCATTTTAGGGCAAACAATACCATGGGATTGATGTGTTCTCCATTTGAGGAACGTAATCAATTGCGGAAGAGTCGTGCACAGACAGCTCAGACACAGCGCATAGGCCTAGGTTAGGCTATTTTCACTTTCTAGAGTGCGCATTAATTACGTAAAAGATGCTTCATACCAAAACAACGATCAAACATTATCGAATGTATCATGACGTGTTGTCACTGCTCATTTTGTTGCTCATTGTATTCTGTGTACAATGACAATAAAGTATCTAATCTAATCCAATCTAACGTGCACTGCCTTACACTATCCGCGGCCCACTTGTGGTCCGTGAGGACATTGCTGGTGGTCCCTGACCATGGATTCAGTTGCAATGTGGAAATCAGTCTAGTGGCGGACGCAGCTTCAACTTGGCCCGTTAAAATGTGAACAGTCTAGTGACGCATTTCATGAAGGCCCTTTTGGACATGTCAGTTATTTGTACCACTGGTTAGACGTAAACTGCATTTCGTTTTAGACTATTGGTAGGCTATTTTGTGCATTGACAATAAAGTTGAATATCATATGAACTAAAGATGACTAAAATCGTGCATATGTAGAAGAAGAAACATTCACAAAAATCCATGGCATGACCTCTCTTCTTGATAGCTGTTGAGAACTGCATAGAAATGACAGGGATTGTTTCGTTTGTAAATAAATAAATAAATAAATAAATAAATAAATGTAAAACTGATACCTTCTGCTTTCCACAAATACAATGTAGCCTACAGGTGTACATGACCTTTCATCAGTCCAGTTGCAATGGATGAACTGTGATGAACTGCCCTACTTGATTGTTTAGAGATTGTTTTTATAACAATGCTACACATTTTTTGGCTAGTGCTACAAATCTATTCACCTTTGCAGCGCCAGTAGGCTACTTGCTGTGCGGCCCGACACACACACACACACACACACAGGCATGCTACACAAAAATTTCAAGAGTGGGAGTGGAGTAGAAGATGGATACAAATTGATTAGTGTGATTTATGTTTGCGGAACGGATGTACAGGACTGAGCGGCGATCATATTTTGTACCGCTATGCGGTACATCTAGTTATTATAACACAACTCTCTTTTGCCACTGAACCATACAGTAAAAATTTGCCATGAAAATTTGGCATTACCTATTATCTATGCGCATTATATTAAACATTGAGCTATATTTGGAATCCTTGGATGAGGCCGAACTCAACGCATCCCATGGCGTCAATATACGCCATGTTGGACCGTCCGCCATATTGAATTTCCTCAGAAACACTGAAAAGTTTGCACAGGTCACAAATTTCATCTAATTTTCACGAAACTTGGCACAGATGATCTTCAGACCATGCCTCACAAAAGTTATTTGTTCCATATTGATATTCAAAAGCCTTTGCCCGTCACAACCAATCAAATTTGGCGGCAAAGCAGCCAAACAGGAAGTCATCTCATATCTCGGCAAGGCTTTCACGTATCAAAACCAATCTCAATACTTGGGACCACATACTGAGGACGCACAATAAATCTGTTTGACACAATGAGTCTTTTGACCACTAGGTGGGCGCTATAATCACAGGAAGTAGGCTCATATCTCACCAACGCTTTCATGTATCGAAACCAAACTTTGGACTCAAGACCCAATCCAATCCAGTCCAGTCCAGTCCTATCCAATGCAATCCAGTCCAATCCAATCCCAATCCCAGCTCCTGCTCAACTGCTTGGACCCTCATTGCTGCTTGCAGCTATATTATGGTTTTGTTTTTTATCTGGGGGCAGCCGATTTATACACAATGCCAATGGGGGCAGCCCGTGGCCCACTTAGCACTCTGGACTTGTAACCGTCGGGTTGCGGTTCGAGCCCGACCAGTGGGCATGGGCTGAAGTGCCCTTGAGCAAGGCACCTAACCCCTCACTGCTCCCCGAAGCCGCCCGTTGAAGCAGGCAGCTCAATGCGCCCGGGATTAGTGTGTGCTTCACCTCACTGTGTGTTCACTGTGTGCTGTTTGTGTTTCACTAATTCACCGTTTGGGTTAAATGCAGAGACCAAATTTCCCTCACGGGATCAAAAAAGTATATATACTTATACTTAATACCCAGGAAATTACTGTATAAAGAGCAAAGTTCATAAAGACACAGATTTTCAAAGGATTGATGCTCAGAGATGTTAAGAAACACAGAGTTTGTTGTTGTGATACATTTTTATTTTGATTGACAGGCAGATGCAGCAAATCAGGCCCCATAATGGTAGCTGTAACAAAAACATAGTACATACACAGTTTTCAGTTGTCTGGTAAGGTTATGTTCAGCACAGGCGGTGAATGAGCAAGTCTTTCTGATAGGAGGTATAAAGTAGTTTCACTACCTAAAAACTTCCTCTCAAACCACCTCTCAGACATAACATAAAATAGAGGAAGGGTTGCAAGTCTGAAGATGTTGCAAATTTCCTCAATTTCAGGTAATCGACATGCATAACATCAAAGGAATAGCCAGCCTTGTACATTTGTAAAAAAACTGCTGAAGATCTGTTGATATAATAAAGCATTTCTTGGAGCTCCCATACAGTGTGCAGACCATCTCCCTCTCTCTCTGACACGTTTTGTCTGGTACCTGTGAACATGTATTTTGGATGTGCACACCCGTTTTCCATAAATAAGATATTCAAATTGCCAAAGCTTACATTGGGGGGTGAAAACAAGTGCATCTGCTTACAAAATGTGTTTGGCTATGAATGTAGATAGATGAGCGAGCTTGTGTGTAAAATGTCTTGCTGCTCAGGTTTGGCTGTGGTGAGGCAGGATGAAGAGACAGTGTCGTACCCCATGAGCACCTCATGCCATACGGATCCTGCAGCTACCACCAGCTGTTCCAGAACACAAGGAAAAGGGTAAGCAGGACTCCAGTTTTCTCTGTGGTTAGGCAAGTCGTCCTAGAGGCTTGAACAGTAAAGTAACCATCTGTGTCTGCAGTTTCATCATCATAGTCATAGTCATTGTCATCATAGTCAGATTTGGTGGTCTGCGCGGAAGTTGTCGGGTGGTCTGAGATAAAGTCATCAGAACTGTTAGGTATAAATGAGGGAGTGATGGATTTATCTCCAGCTAGAACAGATAAACACAAACACACACACACACACACACTGTCAGTACATGATTACAAAAAGCAAACAAAGAATAGCACGAACCGCAGATGCAAGACCTACTGTATGTTGTTGGCAGAGCCGGACAGTAACGGAGTACATTTACTTGAGTACAGTACTTGAGTACAATTTTGAGGGATCTGTTCTTTACTCAAGGATCATTTTTGGGGAGTACTCATGACTTTACTCAAGTACATTTGAGAGGCAAATATTGTACTCTTTACTCCACTACATGTCTATCCATAACCGTGAGTACCCGTTAATTCTTCTAAAAAAAAAAAAAAAAAAAAAAAATCTCGGAAATCCTCAATTTGTTGTTTCCCTCTCAAACGTGATTGGATTGTGCAGGCGCCACTGATTGGGACAGCCTATCAGCAATCACCTCAGCTTTCCGCCAAAGTCAACTCCATGGTCAGATTTAGATAAGAGACAAAACCATGGACGAAACAATGGATGAAGACGCAGCAGGTCCATCCAGGAATGTGTCAACCTGTGGCCCCACCTCACCAGACTATTTAAATTTTCTGAACAAGTTAATGATAGTTTTCGCTTCAAGTGTTTCAATTACAAAATAGTATTTTGTATTTGAAATACATATTTTAAATACATTTATACAGAAATACTGCCCATCCCTGGCAACATGGTAAAAAGATGAAAATGACTTGATTTTACTTTCAATTCCTTTTACATTCTCCAAGGTATTACAATTTTTTATTACTCCATGTAGGACGTTTCTGTACATAAATGTAAGCACTGTGGCAGTAGTAATGCAATATTTGAAAAAAAAGGCTACTCTTGTACTCTTGATACTCAAGTACTTTTAAAAACAAGTACTTCAGTACTTTTACTTAAGTAATCTGATTATTGTACTTTTACTTGTACTTGAGTAAAAATTTAGCAAAGGGTATCTATACTTTTACTCAAGTAATGAAGCTGTGTACTCTGTCCGCCTCTGGTTTTTTTTTTTTTTTGCTGTCATGATGTAGAATAACTTTGCCTCTGGTTGTTTTTTTTTTTTTACTGTCATGATGTAGAATAACTCCACAGGTTTGCATGGCCCCAGAAAATGATGCTGTTTACAAAGAGCCACTCATGATTCTAATAAAGTGAGGAATCAGAATGCAAAGACAATTGCAGTCAAAATCCAGATTTTTTACTGTGCAAATTTCACAAACATCTTATATAAAACCAATACAAAAAGTAGTCCAACTTGCAATAATTATACTTTTTTGAAAATTATACAATTGAAAATAAAACCTCTCTGCTAATATGCTTACTCTGTCAAATAGGCCTATCAGAAACATGCCTTATTGTTATTGTGTGGTTTACAACTTCATGTGGATGTCTTGTTAGCCTGCCATGAGCTTCGGTTCGGTTCGCTATAGGCAAAACATTAACAAACAAGTTCGTTTTGGTGCACTGATGACAGTCAGGATCATTTCTAACCAGCTAGTATTGTTCAGTTCATGTCTATAATATGCTTTACTTGCTACCTGGATAATATCTGCGAATATTCTTAAGGTGAGATGAATGGTAAGAGGCAAGATCATTAAACTTCACTGTGTTCGGTGGGTTGCTAACTAATGACATCACCTACTAGCCAGCTATTACTGCTGTTGAACAATCTCAATAGAATTTTCGTGACGGTAAATCCCTTTCAATGCAGTATCCCTTAACATTTTTCCTTAACAAAACAAACAATTTAAGGTATTCTGTGCAACACCCTTAAATGAACCCCTTACCTAACGAGAAATTAAGCCTTAAGGTTCATACTTCAGTGGAAAAACGTAAGGTTTTTGTGTTTACCCTCACTACGCCCCGCAGTCGCACCATGCGTGCATGTGAAAAAAGTCCCGTCTGAAACACTAGCGTTCCAAACGTTGTGTAATAAAATACACCGGTATGGCGGTATATTAAAAATTCATATCATAACAAAAATATACACTGGTATACGGTGTGAACAGGTATAACGCCCAGCCACTAGTAGGAAATGAACACAATTTGACAAGCCTGACTTATTTTTGTGGAAAAAATGTGCTGGACTGGGCGGCGGTCATATTTTGTACCGCTCTGCAGTACATCTAGTTATAATACTATTCACAACACTGCAAAAAATGAATTCTAACCAAGTGTTATTGATCTTATATTAAGATTAAAAAATCTATTTGGTATTGTTTTTAGTATGAAAAGACTTACCTAGCGCCCTCTCAAAAGATCATTTTGACTTAATTTAAGAAGACTTTAACTTATTTTAAGGAGTCTTATCAAATTTGTATGTGGCATGTATCATCCTTATCTAACTCTGTTTGGGAGATGTCTTAAAATAAGTCAATGGTTTTTAAATTAAGTCAAATGATTTCACAAGAAAGCCCTAGGTAAGTCTAATCTCCCAAAATGTTAGGTGTAAGTAGTTTTTGTGAACATGTTGGAGAATGTTGGAGTTCTTTTGTCACTTTTTAAGGATTTTTGCTAATGCTCTTATTGTGTGACTGAAGGGTGTATGTATCATCCTATCTGGGGATGCCAAAATGTTGGTGTGTTGTGTAAGCTGCCGAAGGATTTTTCAATGCTCTTATTGTGTGCTGTGGCCAGTGATGCCAGTAACGCGTTACTTAGTACCTGAGCTATTTTTTTAGCTGCAGCCTCCCCAAGGAGTTCATTGCACATGCCTTTACCAGCAGGCAGAATTAACTCTTCCCCAATAGTAAAGGGCTTCTTAGATTTAGCAATCCGACTAGCCACTATGAGGCTTTTAAGCGCAGCCATGTTCACCGATGTGGTTGCTTTTAACGCGACTAGTTTTTGTCCTTCTTGCTCGCGTTTCTTACGCTCAAAGAACTCAAGGGGTTTGTCTTTAAGTGTAGGATGCTTGGACTCTACATGTCGAATTAGCTTTGATGGTTTCATTGCTTCGTTTGACAACTTAACGGCAAATACCACACATAAAGGACTTGGTGCATGCGAGTCACCGGTCTCTGCGAAACCATATTTTAAATATGACTCCTCATATTTTGTATCGAATGACCCCTTCTTTTTCTTTGAGGTATCTGGCTCACCACCGTCAGTGGGTATTATTGCGAATGTGACATTATTGCGAATTAAATTAAGTTTATTTAGTTTGCACGCGTTTTTTTTAAACTCTTGTTGTAGGCTACGGCCCGGTTAGGAATGTCCCGCGGCCCGGTGGTTGGGGACCGCTGACATAGACTATACCATACCACCATCTCAATATTGAATGTTTTTTTTATTTCTTTTGTGTGATATATCATTTAGAATGCTGCAACATGGTCTTCAATCAGCCAAAGAGGACACATCGTAACTCCTCTTCCTAGTTACTCTCCATTGGCTCCCTACTAGGGGTGTAACGGTTCATGTATTCATATTGAACCTAAACGGTACGGGACTCACGGTTCGGTGCATGAATTTTCACGGAGAATACACGGTATAAAAATACATAAAACTCGCGTAATGCACAATTACTGTTAAATACGAGAGTTCTTTAGCGACACCTAACGCTAATCTGTAGCCTCGCCATAGCTCTGAAGCTCTGATTGGCGCCTATGTAATTTTTTTTGTCAGGTCGTCGGTCGAGTCAGTAGTCAGAGATAGCAGCACCCATACAGAAAAATAATATATTCACATATATGCAGCTTGAACATATTCCAGTATAAGCACATCTATGTTAAATAAATATATTTACATCTATGTGAAATACATATATTTCAAAATATAAGTAAATATTCAATATTGGCCACTTTCTTATATTTTATGCATATAATTAAATATATTTAAATATATGGCAGTAAGAAGCATGATCACATGACCCTTGATGAAGATTCTGATCACATGATCTATATATTTCAGACATATATTTCTCTAATATAGTTCATATTCTACTATGGTTTGATATTTTCCGCATTGATCATTAAATATTTCACTATTGTGTTTACTTAAAATTAACCACAGTATCAGTATAAAGAGGAAGAAACACACAACACTTCTGTTATCTTTTATTCTATTTTATTGAAAATCTTTGTTTTTGTTATGGAACCTCAATTCTGTCACTTTGGCATTTATTGCCTGGCCCAGCAATCTGGAGTGAGTGTCTGGCCTGGGAACTGCTTCAGGGTGGCCTCTGAATAAGACAGAACATATACAAATAGAACATGCAAAATATTAGTGACACAAATACAGATGCTAAAGTGCAGAAACACTGTTGTGTTATCACAATAATGGAGATAAATTGGAGATAAATACAAATTATCGTTAGTTGGGTCCAGGCATTCCCTCGAAAAAAATAGACATAAGTTACAGTTTACTAACACAGAAAAGATCTATGATGGTGAGGCGAAAATGGGAAGCAGTCCACACAGACAGCCTAACACTTTTAAATGAGACAACACAACTAATATATCATATACACAGAAGAGAGAAGCACACATATACACACTGAAAGGAAAAGTTAGTTTCATCCTCAAATGTTTACTAAACTTGTACAACCAAGAAGCTGCTATTTCATTAAAAGCCTTCAGACTCACAACCTCCTCTTGGAGAGCCATTATCGCCACCTCTTCTTAGGTGGTTGTCAGTTCTTGGTTATCTCCCACAGCTCACACTCATAGAGAGCTCTACCAGCCTTCTCTGAAACCTGCAAGTGAACAGAATATACAGCATGAATGAGAGTGGCGTTGGTAAAGTGTATACTCGTGTAATATGTAATGTCCTGGGATATTCCCACTCATGAAGTGTCTCCCATCCGAGACTGCTATCTGAGACTGTAGGGAAGCTGTACCAACCATCATAGAAAGATATGGTTGGAAAGGTATATTTTCAGTTCACTTTGTGTTTCCAGTAGCTTGAAGCTAATTTCTTGTCATTCAAAAGATCAAAACTACTCAAACAAATGTATAAATTCTCAGAAACAAAAGGTTAAGTTCTGCATTCGAAAATAGACCTTTAACAAAAAAGTTATATTCATAAGTAAACATTAATTTTTTATTACCTTTGGTCTATGTGATGATGAAGCATCAACATTTGTCAGTGAAGCATACTATGGGTTGGGCTTGGGTCGTCTTGGTCTCAGGTCTTCTGGTCCATCCTCCGGTGTCCTTGATGTAGCTTTCTAGTGTTGCCTCTCTAAAATGTAAAAAAAGTGTCAGTGCTCAAATGCACTACATGACCATACATGGTCCTTTTCAATACAATTCAACTTTTACATTTCCATAATTTAGCATGGGTGTGAATGGTTTTGCAAGAATGTCAGTGCACAAAGCATGACAAAGTAGTTTGATAGTGCACAAAAACAAAACACATTACTTCCAATACCATTTCCATGAAATTAAGCACAGTACTTGTGTCTTCAATTTCCACACGTCCACTCTAATACTCCCCAGCACATAGGAGCCAAACTTTACCACATTACATCCTATCTAAAAAAAAAAAAAGCTAATGTTAGCTCTAAGTGTTGTCCATGATGCAACATTAGCAGCTAGCTAGCTAAACCACAGTGCATAGAATGTCTACACCTTAGGCTAGTAATGTTAACCGTTACATTTTCTGCCTTGCATGACAAATCATAAGATAGCTTCTATGATAGCACTATATGCCTATCAATCTACATGCCAGAGGCAAATATACTACCAAATGGCCAGGAGACAGGTTAAATTGGTATTTCACTCTGTCATTACAAGTCGTTTTCATTAATTGTCCAAACGTTTCTCAGTGAATTTATTTTTCAAACCCCTTTCAGGTGTAAAAAAAAATAAAGCTAAGCTAACTAATTTATGCTAACGTTAATGTTACAGAAAGTAGCAAAGGTTAGCTTCCAGCTTCCACCAATAATACCATTTTTAATTCGGACATTAACTTCTGCAAATGTTATATGAAAGCAATTTAGCATACAATGAAGATCTACTTACCAGCAATTTTGACCACCATGGCCAAACTACCTCTTGGCTGCCTTCCTCCCCTCCACCACATAGTTTCTAGCAAGATGTTGTCCCATAATGTTACAGAGCCGTTGAAAAAGTCTTCCTCATTAACGCTAGGTTTACTAATGCAGTCAGTCCGCAAAATTCTGGTTTTGCCCTCATACTCCCCGCCAATCCACTTAACCAGAGCAAACGTTTTACATTTGGACTAGTAGTAGCTGTTAGTTATGCTTATGTACCGTGGTTAACATTTGAAAGTAAGCAAGGATTGTGTATTCTGTCAAATTAGGAAGTTGGGGAAAAGGGAATCACAAAACTTGACCAATGTCTTCACTACAAAAGAGTAAAAGAAAAGGTTATGCACAGCTCTAATAATAATTTGTATCTACCCAATTCACACAGATAAAAACACTTGAAACACATAAACAAAGACATACAAACACAAACATGCACACACACACACCCACACAAAAGGTACCCTGGCACACACATCCAGCAGACATAAAGCCAAATCCACACAATCATACCTCCCTACCCTTCCACACAACAAATCCACCACTAGTGTTGTCCGCGATACCATAATTAATGTTTTCGATACCCGATACCAAGTCAAGAATTGCGATTTCGATACTTTTTTAAAAATGTATTTGATTTGGGGGCCCCACCACCTTGACATCATCATCAGTAATATTGAATACTGTAGTGTGATCATTCACACCAGTGGCCATCCCAGTCACTGGTTTGTGTGACTCTGTCCACACAAACACACATGGAAAATGATGGCTTATGTCATATTTCATATATTCTGCATAATTACTAGTAAATATATTTAGCAATTTGAAAACTATTCTAAAACTATAACTATTTTTAAACTATTACACTTAGGCATATCTTTAATGTGGTGTGTAGGTCTAATTGAGTGCACATTGGTGACGTGTAGGTGTAATTGAGTGCCTGTCACTTTAAGAGATAAGTGAGAGTAATTGACCTTGACTCACGGTTTTAGTCTAGTGAATAAAAGTTGCACATAGCGCATAAGGATATGTGGATGCAATTAATTATGTTTTGTATGTCATTAGATAAAATAAATGTTAAAAGAATGTACAAGTCGAAGAAAATCTTTCTGGGATCATAAAAGAGATAAGTGTCTTGCAATGTTCATTAATGATTTTAGCGAGCACTATTGTCAAACGTGACCTGAGCTAGCGGGATAGTTAGCAAGGATCTCTCTTCAGATGTAAAAGTTTGCGATGGTTGCTTAGCCTATTTCTAAATTACATTGAACCCAAATAGTAGGCCTAAATGACCAAAAGCCCACAGCCTAGGTAGGTTAGAAACACAAACTTGAGAGATGCAAGTGAGCAAATCAACTTGATATTAGCCTATTATTATGTGTTACCATAGCATCACTTGAACTAGCAGCCATGTCTCACTGTTTATAGCACGACAGCCAAACTTTACGCGTGTGTGAGGAGAAAAGGCGTTAAACCACAGGTTAGGGAGGAGGCGCTAGATGCCAATTGTGCACACGCATAATTACTTCAAAAGAACACGGTCATTCTCAAAAGTATCGATACTAATAAAATTAGGCATCGTGACATTTTTAATTTCAGGGTATTCTTGCGATACTTTTGTAGGGTGGTGCACCGTGGCAACACTAGTTGCAACAGTTACCTTGAAAAGTAATCTGATTACTGATTACTCCTTTAAAAAAGTAACTTAGTTACTTTACTGATTACTGATTTTAAAAGTAACTAAGTTAGATTACAAGATACTTTATTAGTTACTTTCAGCAGCTGCCGACAACACCCCAATCCTCAACATAAAAATAATAACCGGTTTTGCCAATACTCACTATACTGGAAGTGCATTTTTTAACAGTAATGCCAACAATGTTTATTACACGGCTCTTCAAGGCAAGTAGAAGCTCCATTGGCTTGAATGGGATTTTCCAACGTTCTGCGGTCTGCTAGTTCTGAATAACAGACCGTTGCTAAGTATAACAGACCGCTGTCAAGGAAAATGGGCTTTGTGCTTCTATTTCACGTCTTTCATATTACTGCGCAAGTAGTCTGGCCACTTATCACTTTAGAATACTCTGTTGCTAAGCTACGCGAGTTGACCTGCAGATACTTTGTAACGGACAAACTTTCAATTCATCCGGCGCAATGGATGAGTTTAATATTAGTTTTAATATTCTTGGAGATTACCCAGATTTCGATTCTTGGATGACCTACACAATTGCGAGTTACATGGCAAGAAAGACCTACTCAATTGCGAGTTACATGGCAATTAGGGCAGGGATATCTTGACATTTCACAACCCTTGATATAATGATCATCATTAAAATTATTGTTAAATCAATATTTTGTTGCCGGTGTTGATTGCTTTAGTGGGTAGCCGTGTAATAAGCGGGATAATGTATAGAACGCCCGGTCATTGTCGGGAAATAGGTCCCTTCAGGGCGGTCCGGTCCGCCCTGTCGGGACCTATTTCCCGACAATGACCAGCGTTCTATACATTATCCCTTACATAGCAGACGTCCCAACCTAACCTACTTAGATACTGAAATGCAGATGTTTGTTCAATAATGTCTAGTCAGTACACCAAATAAGGAAGGCCTATTGATAGAAATTGTGATAGTAAAATATGTAGATTTTGGTAGTTTGGCCTTTTCATGTAGCCTTGGCAACTAGCCATCTAGTATAGGCCTGAGTAATATGCAAATTAAATTACACTTGTTAAACTCACCTCAACAAGTCTTTTGCAATCATTTAACCTGCCGTGAGCAATGCTAAAGTCACTGTTACAAACAGTGCAGTGTGCAATACTATCATTATGTTTTACTCTTATGAGACAATTGGGTATACTTTTGTGTAGTCTGATGTGAAATGGGTCTTAAATGTTATTTTTTGAGGGGCACTGACTCTGCCATTTAAATTTAATGATTTCATAATGACAGAAAGCTATGTAAATCGCGTGGTAATTATGACCACCCGCTTGCAGCCAGGTCATATAGGTTTAGTCAGATTTTTTTTTTTTTTTTTTTTTTTTTTTTCTTTTTCGCATGTCCAAATTTCCGTCAATGATTCCTGGGACACTGAAAGACCGGGGTAGACAAAACTTGGTGGGCATGTAACCCCATATGGATAGCATGGAACCATCGTTTTTCGTTTTGATCTGTAGCCCCCACGCTGGACTGCACCCCGAAAGGAGGGTGGGGCAGACACAGTTTTCTGTGAATATCTCGAGAACCGTAAGGTTTAGGAGGACCATTTTTTTTTGTATGTTGATCTCAAGGGGCCATGTCAACGCATTCCATAACCACTCATTTCATGTATAGCGCCACCTAGTTAAACACAAAAAAAGTAAAAATGAGGTGGTGTAATTGAAGGTATCTGTGACCTAACATAGTCAAAACTGCACGAAATTGGAAGTGTAGGATCATTATGACACCCTCTGTATGCACGCCAAGTTTTGTGGAATTCCGTTCATGGGGGGCCACACAATAAATTAATTTATGTTACTATACACCAACTGGCCTGTAGGTGGCCGGAGACAGTTTTCTGTGAATATCTCGAGAACCGTAGGGCCTAGGAGGTCCACCTTTTTTTTGTATGTTGGTCTTAAGGGGGCATGTCAACCCATCCCATTACCACTTATTTCATGTATAGCGCCACCTAGTTAAAAATTAAAAAGCATAAAATTAGGTGTTTTCATCTCAATATCTCTGGCTGACAAGGTCAAAACTGCACAAATTAAAGTGTAGGATCATTATGACACCCTCTGAATGCATGCCAAGTTTTGTGTACTTTCGTTCATGGGGGGCCTTACAATAAAATAATTTATGTGTACATTTAGTGACGTACACCAACAAGGATTCCCGGGACACTGAAAGACCGGGGTACACAAAACTTGGTGAGCATGTACCCCATATGGATAGCATGGAACCGTCATTTTTTAGTTTTTTCATCTGCAGCCCCCGCTGGACTGGACCCCGAAAGGAGGGTAGGGCGAACACAGTTCTCTGTGAATCTTTTATGGTATGTTGGTCTCAGGGCCCACATAAACCTGGCTCATAATCACTCATTTGTGATTTGCCCCAGGTAAAAAATGAAAATCAGTAGGATTAAAAGAAAGCCAAAATAAATATTCATCATCATCATCATGGCTGCATTTTTCAGTATTGGCGAGAAGTAGTCGTTTGTCCACTAGATGGCGCTTGCTCGTTGCAGTGAGGCGTAATTTTGTTGGAAGTTAAAGGGGTTGGAAAAACAATGGGCGCTTCATACAAGGACTGTAATTTACCGCAGCGAACATCTAATAAGGATAGGGCGATGTTCACATGAAGTGTAATTCCCATTTCTTCTTGAAGCGAAATAAATCTGAGGATGTTTATCGGACATGCTTGGTTTTTTTACTGCAGGTAATGTTAATCTTGTAATATCAATAAGGACCTAGGTAATGTTACCGTTAAGCGTTGGTTGAGTGATGGAGGCATTTGATTTATTGCATTTGTAGAAAACTATAAATGCGGTTATACCAAACAAATGTATAGCAGCACTGTTTGTATCTTTTCGACTGTCATTTATTGCACGTGCTACAAAATCATTCTGTGCAATGGAAGATTTACCAGCGTTACACCGGTCTGATGCAGTTTTGCCTATACATGCATTGAGACTGAGGCAGCCTGTTTATTTTGTTTTAAGTGCGTGCAGGGTGTGTGAGGGGGAATCGATGTGCTTTGATTACAGCTTGGTAGTTGTAGTCTGTGAAATTAAAAAAGCACGTGTGTGTGAAGTATCCAAACAATGACACCTTCATTTCATTATGGCTGTTTTAGCAAAACACCTTAAGCTACTGTGTAGTAGGTCCCATTTAGAAGTGGCTACTTCATTTGCGCTTTCATTGACTCATGGAGCTGCGTGAATGTTATTACAACTTTTAAGCCCGATATGACAGTTTAAGTCCACTTTGATACTGTAAGAGAAGCCATTGGTTTCAAAGGAGATTTTATTTGTGTAAGCCAGCATAGCCTATTGACAATTTATGTTGTCAATAGGCCTACCTATAATAATCCTACCTGTAGCTTAGGAAGCTAACAACTTTCTATTAGGATCTAGTTTGTTAGTTACCGTTTTGTCATAACTCCCTGATGCATTTTTGCATTTAGAATAGCCAAGCGTGTATATCTCAATGGAAAATTAAACAATATCGGTGCCTATGGACTAGGCTGGGTGAACCCAGCCTGATCTGCTCCCGCTATTTATTTTTGATTTCTTAAAAGATTGAGCTTGGTCTGATGAAAGCCAGACTAGCCATGGACCTCAGTTAAACAATGCAAGGGAACATGAATCAGCCTATATTTGCACTAACAATAACGGACAAAAGCTCTTCAACGTTGGCCCGTTAAAATGTGTATGAACAGTCTAGCGGCGCATTTCATCAAGGCCCATTTGGACATGTCAGTTATTTGCACCACTGGTTAGATGTAAAACAGCACTTCGTTTCAGACTAGGCTACTGTTACTTAATTTGTGCATTAACAATAACGTTTCAGACTACTGTTACTTAATTTGTGCATTGACAATAAAAGTATTACATGAACTAAAGATGACTAAAATCTTATGTAGAAGAAGAAACATTCACAAAAAAATCCATCCATCCAAAAATGACCTTTGTTTTTTTGATAGCTGTTGAAAACGGCATGGAACTGACAGAGATGTTTTGTTTATAAATACATAAAAAAATAAATAAATAAATAACATTATGCTGATACCTTTTGCTTTTCCCAAATACAATGTAGCCTACAGGTGTAAGTGACCTTTCATCAATCCAGTTGCAATGGATGAACTGTGATGAACTGCCCTACTTGTGATTGTTTAGAGATTTTAAAGGTTTTATAACAATTCTACATCTTCTTTGGCTATTCTACAATCTATTCACCTTTTCAGCACCAGTAGGGTACTTTCTGTGCAGCCCGCTGCACACACACTCAGGCATGCCAAACAAGCATACACAAAAGTTTCAAGAGTGGGGATGGAGTAAAATATGGAGACAAATTGAAGTGTGATTTATTTTGGCGAACGGATGTACAGGACTGAGCGGCGGTCATATTTTGTACCGCTATGCGGTACATCTAGTTACCTTTATGTTAGGGTAACTTGTAATTTCTCACATGAGGAGCTGGTGTTAAAGAAAGTGTCAATGCTAACCAGGCTAATAAACAAACCATGCGAGTTAACGTCGAAGGGCAAAGTCACGTGACTTCTAGTTGTAGACTATGAATGAAAGGAGCTATTTCGTTTTTTTTAAAAGAAGGCAAAATAGTGTGATATTTTCACAGTTAGTAGATTATTACTGTACACACTGAAAAATATTTACAGCAAATTGTAGACTCTTCCATATACAACTAAACACGGATGTTGAAGGAATTGCTTAAGTGGATTTTTAAAAATCATTATTCTATGTAATTTGCACTTTCAGAAATAAGAGATGCTGTAGGCCTATTTTCAGTTTTATAGCTGATTGTCTTATCTTGTTTACAAGTTACAGATGAAGTCTGGGTACTTATTGTACTGTTTAGCCTACATCTTACACACTTCAGGCTGTTGCAGATAGCTCAGGGAAGAGACTGTATGACACTAGGTGGTACAGCCTGAGACATGCACAATAAAAAAATAGCTTTCTGCATTTATGTTTTGCTTTCCCCTCCATTGTACCGGACTCGTACCGAACCGTGATGTCCGAACCGAGGTATGAACCGAACCGTGACTTCTGTGTACCGTTACACCCCTACTCCCTACAGTAGCCAGAATTACATTTAAATCTCTCACTTTGGCCTATAGGACACTGACTGGATCTGCTCCTTGTTATTTTAATTCAATGATCAAGATATACATCCCCAACCGCCCACCGCGGGTCTTCTGATGAGCGTCTGTTGTGTCGAATCAGTCTTAAACGCTAGGTCAAATTCAAGACTCTTTTCCTCAGTGGTTCCATGTTGTTGGAATGAGTTGCCCAGTGCTCTTCGTTCTTGTGATAGTTTTTGGTCTTTTAAGCACTTCTTATACATTATGGTTTGTATGCAGTAGTACTGTTTTATTTTCACTATAGGCTGTTGATTAATTTGACATTGTTTATTATTGATATTCTCCTTAATGTAGTCTTACCATGTTATTGTTGTTATTTTATTGATTGAATGGGCATTATTATTTATTATTGCTTTCCCCCCTCATTTTCATTGTTTATTTCATTAGGCTATTGATTGATCCCTGTTTTAAGTATTATATTGTTTTGTATTTGTTAAGGGTAACCATAACCATAATCATCATAATGTGGTATTTTCTTATGCACTTGAAACAAAGAATATGTTTCTTTAAACGTAGTACCACTTTAAACACATCACACACTGAACAGCAAAGTAGCTTCCTAATTATGTGTAAAATGTTTACAGAGTATCCTGATGTAGTAGGTCCATGTTCTCATATTTTTATAGCTGACATGAAGGCTGCAATATTACATTTTTGATTTATAATGGAGCACCCTCTCTGGTGAAAGACTAGCAAGCCTTTTACAGACTTGAGAGAGCCTATCAATGAGTTGTCATAGTTTTTTTTAATTTAGACTTATTATTTTGAAATGATGTACGTCTATGGGAGGATTTACACATCACTGGCAAATATGTGAAAATATCACACTATTTTGCCTTCTTTTAAAAAAAAAAAAAAAACGAAATAGCTCCTTTCATTCATAAACAGTCTACAACTAGAAGTCTATCAATAGGCCTTCCTTATTTGGTGTACTGACTAGACATTATTGAACAAACATCTGCATTTCAGTATCTAAGTAGGTTAGGTTGGGACGTCTGCTATGTAAGGGATAATGTATAGAGCGCTGGTCATTGTCGGGAATAGGTCCCGACAGTCCCGGACAGGCCCTGACAATGACCGCCTGAAGGGACCTATTTCCCGACAATGACCGGCCGTTCTATACATTATCCCGCTTATTACACGGCTACCCACTAAAGCAATCAACACCGGCAACAAAATATTGATTTAACAATAATTTTAATGATGATCATTATATCAAGGGTTGTGAAATGTCAAGATATCCCTGCCCTAATTGCCATGTAACTTCGTGAATTGAGTAGGTCTTTCTTGCCATGTAACTTCGCAATTGTGTAGGTCATCCAAGAATCGAAATCTGGGTAATCTCCAAGAATATTAAAACTAATATTAAACTCATCCATTGCGCCGGATGAATTGAAAGTTTGTCCGTTACAAAGTATCTGCAGGTCAACTCGCGTAGCTTAGCAACAGAGTATTCTAAAGTGATAAGTGGCCAGACTACTTGCGCAGTAATATGAAAGACGTGAAATAGAAGCACAAAGCCCATTTTCCTTGACAGCGGTCTGTTATACTTAGCAACGGTCTGTTATTCAGATCTAGCAGACCGCAGAACGTTGGAAAATCCCATTCAAGCCAATGGAGCGTTCTACTTGCCTTGAAGAGCCGTGTAATAAACATTGTTGGCATTACTGTTAAAATGCACTTCCAGTATAGTGAGTATTGGCAAAACCGGTTATTATTTTTATGTTGAGGCGGTGGGGGTGTTGTCGGCAGCTGCTGAAAGTAACTAATAAAGTATCTTGTAATCTAACTTAGTTACTTTTAAAATCAAGTAATCAGTAAAGTAACTAAGTTACTTTTTAAAGGAGTAATCAGTAATCAGATTACTTTTTCAAGGTAACTGTTGCAACTAGTGTTGCACGGTGCACCAATTCTACAAAAGTATCGCAATACCCTGAAATTAAAAATGTCACGATGCCTAATTTTATTAGTATCGATACTTTTGAGAATGACCGTGTTCTTTTGAAGTAATTATGCGTGTGCACAATTGGCATCTAGCGCCTCCTCCCCTAACCTGTGGTTGTACGTCTTTTCTCCTCACACACACGTAAGCGCAGCTGTCGTGCTATAAACAGTGAGACATGGCTGCTAGTTCAAGTGATGCTATGGTAACACATAATAATAGGCTAATATCAAGTTGATTTGCTCACTTGCATCTCTCAAGTTTGTGTTTCTAACCTACCTAGGCTGTGGGCTTTTGGTCATTTAGGCCTACTATTTGGGTTCAATGTAATTTAGAAATAGGCTAAGCAACCATCGCAAACTTTTACATCTGAAGAGAGATCCTTGCTAACTATCCCGCTAGCTCAGGTCACGTTTGACAATAGTGCTCGCTAAAATCATTAATGAACATTGCAAGACACTTATCTCTTTTATGATCCCAGAAAGATTTTCTTCGACTTGTACATTTTTTTAACATTTATTTTATCTAATGACATACAAAACATAATTAATTGCATCCACATATCCTTATGCGCTATGTGCAACTTTTATTCACTAGACTAAAACCGTGAGTCAAGGTCAATTACTCTCACTTATCTCTTAAAGTGACAGGCACTCAATTACACCTACACGTCACCAATGTGCACTCAATTAGACCTACACACCACATTAAAGATATGCCTAAGTGTAATAGTTTAAAAATAGTTATAGTTTTAGAATAGTTTTCAAATTGCTAAATATATTTACTAGTAATTATGCAGAATATATAAAATATGACATAAGCCATCATTTTCCATGTGTGTTTGTGTGGACAGAGTCACACAAACCAGTGACTGGGATGGCCACTGGTGTGAATGATCACACTACAGTATTCAATATTACTGATGATGATGTCAAGGTGGTGGGGCCCCCAAATCAAATACATTTTTAAAAAGTATCGAAATCGCAATTCTTGACTTGGTATCGGTATCGAAACATTAATTATGGTATCGTGACAACACTAGTGGTGGATTTGTTGTGTGGAAGGGTAGGGAGGTATGATTGTGTGGATTTGGCTTTATGTCTGCTGGATGTGTGTGCCAGGGTACCTTTTGTGTGGTGTGTGTGGGTGTGTGTGCATGTTTGTGTTTGTATGTCTTTGTTTATGTGTTTCAAGTGTTTTTATCTGTGTGAATTGGGTAGATACAAATTATTATTAGAGCTGTGCATAACCTTTTCTTTACTCTTTGTGTAGTGAAGACATTGGTCAAGTTTTGTGATTCCCTTTTCCCCAACTTCCTAATTTGACAGAATACACAATCCTTGCTTACTTTCAAATGTTAACCACGGTACAAAACAAAGCAGAAGGTAAGATGTAAAATGTAAGAAATCCAAATCTATGGCAAGCCGATTGAGCATTTATTCAGATATCTTGATATCAGGCATAATTGTCATGTACATGCAAGCCATTTCTGTCCACTAGTTAACTAGTGAGCCATTTCTGTGTGAACTAGTTAACTAGTGACAGCCAAAATGCTCACTAGTTAACTAGTAAGGCCCAATTCTCTCTAGTTAACTAGTTCATATGTTTCATATCTTACTAGTTAACTAGTAATGCTCAGCATTTTCACTAGTTAACTAGTGGACACTGAAATGTGCACTAGTTAACTAGTTTAAAGACTTCTATATTTTACTAGTCAACTAGTAAGGTACAAAAATGTTTACTAGCTGACTATTGAATGTCAAATTCCCACTTGCTAACTTCTATGTAATTTGGCCAGCCGCTTGGGCATTTATTCTGATATCTTGATATCAGGCCAACATACAAGCCATTTTTGTCAACTAGTTAACTAGTGAGCCATGTTTGTGCACACTAGTTAACTAGTGACAGCATAAATGCCCACTAGTTAACTAGTGAACACATATTAGCTTCACTAGTTAACTAGTGAAAGGCAGAAATGTCCACTAGTTAACTAGTAAAGGCCAAAATGCATACCAGTCAGCTAGTTGAAGGCTTTTGGGTCTCACTAGTTAACTAGTGACAGCCAAAAATGTGCACATGTTTACTAGTGAAG
This sequence comes from Alosa alosa, assembly GCF_017589495.1. Classification (NCBI taxonomy): domain Eukaryota; kingdom Metazoa; phylum Chordata; class Actinopteri; order Clupeiformes; family Clupeidae; genus Alosa; species Alosa alosa. The sequence goes on along the minus strand of NC_063192.1, from coordinate 27,583,203 downwards.
GCAAAACTCCTAGTTAACTAGTTGCAGTAGGTCAATATCACTAGTTAACTAGTGAACCATAAATGGCTTACTAGCTAGCTAGGTGATGGCAGCAGGCTCACTAGTTAACTAGTTGATGCATCCTTTGTCCAAACTAGTTAACTAGTGAGGTCATAAATGTATACTAGTAAACTAGTTGAAGCCTAAATTCACACTAGTCAGCTAGTGGCGCAGAATTAAAATTAGGAGGCGGAGAACTCTGGAAATTAAGGCTTTCTATTGGCTCCCTATGTCCAAATAGAACATGACAACCAATCACAGCGCAGAATTTCACGAAATCCCACCCACAACATTTGCATGTGGCACACAAGTTAACATGCTGGCCAAAGGAACTTTAACTAGTAAACTAGTGGCTTCAGTGTGACACATGTAAACTAGTAAAGGCAGAACTGCTCACTAGTTAACTACACTCAAAAAAATATCTTGTTGGATTTAATTAAAAATGTTTTGTCAAGTGGTTCCACGAAACTGTATTAAATAACTCTAAAGATACTATATTCTTTACAATTGACTCAAATAAATAACATTAACTGAACAAGAGTGAATAAAGTATTTGGTAAGTAATTGAATTCCTTTATTTTTATTTAGTATTCTTACATTGAACCAACTTAATATGGCTGTGTTCAACCAACTTAATGCTGTTATGTTCAATTAATTCAGCATTCTTACATGGACTCAATACTGTCCTGTTCAATCAAAGTCACATTGTTATGTTCAATTAATTTAAGTTAAAAAGATATCTAGCACACATCCACATTAAGTTACGTTTAAGTGATACAGTTACGTGGAACCACACTTGATAAAACTTTGTTAAGTAAACTCATCCTAAACACAAAGTTCTTAAGTAAATCCAAAGTAAACAAGTTGAATTTGTTATGCATAACATTTCTAAATAAAATAAAATGTCTAAAATTGAACAAATGTGTTGAAATAGCAAACAGACACACGGTCTTCAAAACAAATCTGCATTTATTTAGCAGCAACCTTTGTCTCCATTCTCATCAATCCATCAGGGACATTTTTTAGTAAAATAGAAATGCAATGAACAGAAAAATATCTCTGCTAAACACAGCATGTTTAGTTTTGTTACATTGTTAGTGATTCAACTATAATGTCTACATCTTCTAGTGGAGGCATTGGCACCCTCATGTTTGATTACAAAGATCCCGATGGTGGTTTTCTTCATCTGGCTCTGGGCATCAGTCCGCGTCCTTTACCACAGACCAAAAAAAAATACATTTAATTGATGACTTTTCAAACAAAAGTATATGTTTTTAGATATGTTTGAATTCAGTGGATTAACCTCGCATCTCCCATCTCCTTTAAATTAAAGCAATGGTTCTGAGTGAATTTCACCCTTGGGTCATTGCATGATCATCGCGAGCGCCAAACCCCCCCTACTAGTGTGCCCCAAAATGCCCACTAGTTAACTAGTGAAGGCCATTTCAGCCCCACTAGTTAACTAGTGAGATGCCAAAATGGTCACTTGTTAACATGTAAAGGCCAAAATACCCACTAGTTTACTAGTGAGGGTGTTGTGGGCCTTACTAGTTAACTAGTGGCATGTATATTTTGTTCACTAGTTAACTAGTTACACCTAAAAAGAGAAACAAGCTGACCATTTTTGTCCACTAGTTAACTAGTGGAACAATTGAAGTCTCACTAGTTTGCATGTGTGGCAGTGAAGCAGCTCACTAGTTAACTAGTGCCTGAAACGGCTATTATGCAAATTCTAATGAGAGGGTGGGTAGAAGACTCCTATTGGGTATTATGTAAGAATCCCACCCAGTCTAAATGTAAATTTACTGTTCATAGCCTCGCGATCAGGTCCTGATGGGTGCCCCTAGTGGCTAAAGTGACACACTGCTCTGCAACAGTACTTCAGTATAGCAGAGCCTGCAGTATGCAGTATCTCATATTCTGTCAAAATGTTTTTTAATAATAACAGGGAAACCCCATGCTTTAACAAGTGAGCTCTTAGTGATCCACACCAAAGATTCAAGGGATCGATTTTAATATTATTCTTTGTTTATTGTTGCTAGGCAACCACAGGCATATATGTATCCATTCAGTCACGCTTTTCTGATTAATAACTGAAAAACAAAAGATTGTACACATTAACTGCACATGCTTTCAAAAGTAATTAAAAGCTCAAAGATCAAGAAAAAAACTTCATGCACTTCTGGTCTCCCACATGATCTCCTGCTGCTTAACCACTTGAGCTAGTCTTGCCACATTTGCAATGTTATCATCAATATTCATGTTACTGAAACGTTTTGTTGCTAGGCAACCATATACAAATGCCTCCAGTTTTATCGCGATTTTCAGACTAATAACTGAAAAACTAAAGATTGTAGACATTAACTGAACGAAAATTACAGCAATACACCACAACTTTGTCACTAGACATATTATCAAAACATATATTTATGCTCAAACGATCTTAGTTTATAAAGGTTTGCTCTTAGAACAGCCTGGACGAAGTCAGCCATGTTTTCTAGGTGGGCATTTTGGGGCACACTGGTAAACTAGTGACACTTTTTGCACCTCACTAGTTAACTAGTCGAATGGAAATTGCCATCACTAGTTCACTAGTGGGTGTTTTGGTGCACACTAGTAAACTAGTGACACTTTTTAGACCTCACTACTTAACTTGTGAGCAGTTCTGCCTTCACTAGTTTACATGTATTGTAATGTTAATGTATTGTAATGTTACAGTAATGTTATTTCTGATTGCTTGTTTAATGGATTGAATGTTTTATTGTTTATTTTGTAAGGTGACCTTGAGTGTTCAAAAAGGCGCCCATAAATAAAATGCATTATTATTATTATTATTATTATGTAAGTGTCACACTGTTAACTTGTGTGCCACATGCAAATGTTGCGTGGGTGGGATTTCGTGAAATTCTGCACTGTGATTGGTTATCATGTTCTATTTGGACATAGGGAGAGTTAGTTAGTTAACTAGTGAGACCCAAAAGCTTTCAACTAGCTGACTGATATGCCTTTTGGCCCCCACTAGTTAACTAGTGTGCATATTTTGGTCCTCACTAGTTAACTAGTTCACACAAACAGGGTTTGAATAGGTTCTAGTGTGCATATTTTGGTCCTCACTAGTTAACTAGTTCACACAAACAGGGTTTGAATAGGTTCACAATAGGTTATTACCGGTAATTATTTGTCTGCAAGCAGAGCTGCCAACCCTCACACATTTGATTGGTGTAAGAGGGCGTGGAGCAAATCAAATGAATGAATCTCACTATCAATGTGGGAGAGTTGCCAGCTCTGCTGTAAGTAAGGCTTTGCTAAATCTATCAGTGCTGTTTTTAGGACAATTGGTGGAAGGGTGTAGTGTGGACAAAGAAAGAACCCATTACACTCCAACACACCTCACACAGTGGCTCCACAGGTTTAGTTACACTATCCATAATGTTGCAAGATATCATTTCACACTTCAAGTACACTTCTAGTTATGCATTTTTTATGTGTTTTGTCAGCTTCTCTTGGCACCAGATTACTTCTGTATTTGTTTCTCTAATTTACACACTTACAGTTAGGCTATCCAGTTATGTTTAGTGATATTCATATGATTTCAACTCACCTTAACCCCAAAACCAAACCTTACCACAACCTGCTACACAGAATATGTGATGGTATCTTAGGATTTAAGTGCATAATACATGGGGTCTACAGCTTTTTCCCTCCGAGAACTACTTTCACAAAATGAATATGGCCGTGAGCTACCAATGTTTGGTAACACTTTACTTGAAGGTATCTACATAAGAGTGACATGACACTGTCATGACACATAAACCCTCCCTAACTGAACAAATGAGGGCTGTCATGAAAGGAGCTAAACCCTAACCCTAAGCCATGTGAATGACAAAACCCTGCACTGGACCGCTAGCAGTTGCTGAAAAGGAGCTCCCGGGGTGCATCCCACGGTTGTTTGTGGTACCCATGTGATGGACTGAGCGAGTGAATGCCCACACCGACGTTATGGCAGAGGCTAAGGACCAGCCGCAGGGGGCTCCCCAGAATGTTGTGTGTGTGAATGCTAAATGGTGTAATCAGGTTGCCCCTTGAGCCGTGGATCTGCCCATCCCTTGGTAAGGGAGTTTTTCCTTGCCCCTGCTGCTTGTTTGTTGGTACCCCCACCCACTGATGGACTGCAGCCCTTGCCACTGAATGCCCACTTCTACTGCACCCGTTATGGCATTAATGCACAAATAGGCTGACACCAGACATAATTTCACTGCATTTCTTACTCCCAGTAACTATATGCATGTGAATGCTAAATTCCTTGTAATTGTAGGGTTGTCGGGTTTTTGTGAGTGTAATTGTGTTTACCGTGTCGTGTAGGTGTTAGCTTGTGTAGTCTTTCTTCAGGTTGTACCTCATGTGTTTACCCCATGTGTGACTACCCTGTTTGTGTATGGTGCTTGTTTTAGTGACTTCCCTTGTGTTTCCTGTGTAATGGTGTCTTGGGGAATGAGTGATCCCCGCTTACGCTAATAAACCTTTGATTGGACATCTGTTTGTTGCATCAATCGTTACAATATGATTCATTTTGAAAGAAGTGAAATTATTTAACTTTTGAAATAATAGTGCCTCTGAACGTCCATCATAAGGGACATCAGGACCAAAATACTATTTTGGGGAAACTTTAGGAGAGAATTCTGTATAGGATGGATGAGGGGGGGTCAGATTTGGAGCTCTCAGATGAGTGAGTGAAACAGAGATGATGACTATGAACCTGTACCTCAAGAAGATGGGGAAGAAGAGTAAGTCTAAAAAAATAATTATCGCACAACAATCCAGAAAAAAGAAAAACGGTCCTTTTGTCCACCACAGTGGACATGCTATAAAATTAAAAATTGTAAGATGTTTTTTTTTTATCCTAAACAGATAGGAAAACGGAACATAAAAGAAATTGGAGGACACTTTTTTTTCTCGGTTCTCAGGAGGGTATGTCTTTAGAAATGGTAAAATGTTGTTCAGGTGACTGGGTGTTGCTCTGTAGTCTAGTTGATAGTCATGCTAGTCACACACACACACACACAATAATGTCAGTGCAGGATTATAAATGCAGTTAAGCAAGTGGTTAAAACAGCCAATGCAATGCATGTACAAAGTGGTTAGATGAATTAGCTTGCAACTAAATTTACCTGAAACTAACCAACAAGAATGACGCAAGCGAACTGCAACCTTTTATTTATATTTTTCTAAGTCAGTGTGAACGTTTGACAGTTCTTTTGGTTTCGGTTCACATTTAGATTGTACTTAACAATCCCACCTTGTGAAACTGATACCCTGTCTGCTGCAGTGCAGTAGACTAACATAAAACATCTTGTCCAACCACTAGCCTACATCCAAATCACAGGAAAGATAAATAAAACATAACACACAGAAAAATAAGCTCAGAATTTTGTGCTATGACATTTTAAGTGATTTTTTTTCTTGTTTAACATGCTGCACTTTATGGGTGTTGAGGAACACTTAAGAGGCTGTTGAACCCTATGCCGTACAGTTACCACAGCCACCACCAGTGTTCTCAAAAGATGAAGAGGGCGAGCAAGCTTCTGGTGTTTTCTGTGGTTAGGCAAGTAGTCCCACATTCTTGATCAGTGAAGAAGAAAGAGGGAGATTGTCATACTCACTGCCAACATAATCCTTATGTGTTAATAAAATGGAGGCAGGTGTATCTTCAAGGTGATCCTCATGCCCAGGTGTCTCATTCATCATAAAGGGCTGGTAGAGGGACTAGTCCTGAGAGTTGTGGTATGGTCCGTGTCGTCTGGTTGATTGGTATACTCATAATCATAGCCATCACCCTCACCATGAAGTGTGAATATAACCAGTGGTTAAAGTGGGATTTAGCAGCTGAGGGAACCCTAAAATCCAGTGTCGGTGCAACGGGGAAAAATGACTCATCGTTGGACAGCATACTCACACGAAAAATTAACTCACTATTTATTTTAACAATATCATTGCGCTACATCATTGATATGAAAGAATGTATTTATTATTAATTTATCTGAGGTGGCGGAACTGCGTTCCTCCCCATTCCCCCTCACTTTAACCCTTGAATATAACTGGAACAACAGACTCAGCTGTGGCTGATACATTGTTCTTGAGAGTTGTTGTGTCATTTGGTGGATCGTCATACTCATAATCACCATCATATTCATTATCAAGTTCGAATGTAACTTCAACATCAGTATTAACTGAATGACTTTTATAGTTTTTGTCGTCATTATTTTTGGCTACATATAAATACACAAACACAGATACACACACTGACACACACACACACACGCACACATACAGAGAGAGAAAGAGAGAGTTAATGCCAGTACAGGATTATAAAATACAATGGTAAAAACAGTAATGGCAACACTTGTGCATATTGGTGTAGCATTCTGGGGTATTCTCACTGTATTCTGATGTGTAATTCATTATTGTACCATCTAAATCATCATCTAATCGCCGATCCTGATCCCGCAGTCAAGCTTTATTGACCATCTTCAATACAGACATTAGAACTAAAACACAACGCAACAACCACAGAATCCAACAGTGGTTAGATGAGCTAACAGCCAGACATGCAAAATTTTACTTCAAACTTACCGACAACAAAGATACAAGCAAATAGAAAAAGCCAAACTCTTTTCATTCTTCTGAGTCTGTGTGAACCTCCTTCTCTTGTCATTGTCTCTCTCTAATAAAGCAAACAGTTGAATTCAGTTGAAAATATGTAATGTAACAATGACAGGATGTGGTTCTCACTTCACGTCATATTCACACAGACACACAGGCACCATGCCCTCCAGTAAGTCTGCAAACTACAGCTACTGCAAACTACTGTAATAGTAGTGTATTATTACTACTGTAATATTACTGCTGTAATATAAAGCTATATAAATAAATGTTGTTATTATTATGACTGCTGCGCAGCAAGGCGGTGGTCATATAGGTTTAGTCAGATTTCTTTTTTCGCATGAGCAATTTTTTATCAAGGATATCAAGAAAGACCAGGGTGCACAAAACTTAATGGGCATGTCGCCCCACAAGGATAGCATTGAACCATTGTTTTTAATTTTGGTCTGTAGCCCCCCGGCTGGACTGGACCCCCCGAAAGGAGGGTAGGGCAGACACAGTTTTCTCTGAATATTTCGAGAACCGTAGGGTTTAGGAGGACCACCTTTTTTTGTATGTTGATCATAAGGGGCCATTCCATAACCACTCATTTCATGTACATGTATAGTGCCACCTAGTTAAAAATGAAAAAGTAAAAATGAGGTGTTGTAATCGCAGGTATCTGTGACCTGACATGGTCAAAACTGCACGAAATTGGAAGTGTAGGATCATTATGACACCCTCTGAATGCACGCCAAGTTTCGTGGAATTCCGTTCTTGGGGGGCCATACAATAAATTAAATTATGTTACTGTACACCAACTGGCCTGTAGGTGGCCGGACACAGTTTTCTGTGAATATCTCGAGAACCGTAGGGCCTAGGAGGACCACCTTTTTTTGTATGTTGGTTTTAAGGGGTCATGTCAACCCATCCCATAACCACTCATTTTATGTATAGCGCCACCTAGTTAAAAATTAAAAAGCAAAACATTAGGTGTTGTAATCACAATATCTCTGGCTGACATGATCAAAACTGTACGAAATTGAAAGTGTAGGATCATTATGACACCCTCTGAATGCATGCCAAGTTTCCTAGGACTTTTGTTCATGTGGGGCCATACAATACATTAATTTATGTGTACATTTAGTGACTGTACACCAACAGAGTTTTCTGTGAATATCTTGAGAACCGTAGGGCCTAGGATCACCCATTTTTTGCGTATGTTTGCCTCCAGGGATCATGTTAACCCATTCCATATGCACACATGTGCATAAACAGATACACACACACACACATACATTCACAGTAATCATATGACACATACATACACAGTAGACATATGTACGCATGCATGCACATGCACACACACAATTCAAGAATTTCTCAGAATTATGAACAGCCAAGATGGAGGTGGGGTAATTGAGTGTGCCTAATGCAATTCAGTGAGACAGTTAGAATCATATATGCCTTTCACCTTTTGTTTTTAGCCAGCAGCCAGACCAGCAGATACCCTGACTTTGCTGAATTACTGAAGCTAAGCAGGCTTAGTTAGTACTTGGATAAGAAACCTCCTTGCAAGAGTAAGTTCCTGCTAGAAGTGGTGTTGGTGGCTGGCCAGTAAGTGGCACTCTTCCCTGTGGCCAAAAGCCACCAAACAAATATCAATCCCAATGTCCTATTGCAGTGACAGGGACACTGTACTGCAGGAGATGTTTTTCTTTGCATGAATGTTAAATTGAGGTCCTGACTCACCATGGTTGTTAAAGATCCCATGGCACTTATTGCAGAGAGTAGGTGGTTCCCTGATTTGCTGGCTAAATTCCCAACTTGGTTCATTCAATTTGGCCTTGTAATCATCCTCCCAGTGTGTAATTGGTTCATTCACTCCTTCACTCTCCACCTGAAACTAGTGTGTGGTGAACATTCTGGCACATAATGGCTGGTGTGCATCACTCAGATGGGTGCTACACATTGAGGGTGCCTAGTGAGATTCCGCCTCTCCTGTGAAGCACTTTGAGTGTCAAGAAAAGTGCTATAACTGTAATATGTTGTTGTTACATTAGCACTTCTCACCCCTTTATATATATATATATATACTTTACATTTGATGTATGTTTGTTAACATTGCTAAATGATGGTGATTCACTAGTCCTCTACAGTATTTTGAAGGAAGGAACCAGTTCTGTATGCATTATTGTAACAGATGGGCTAGGTTATTAGTAAAGTGGTTGAATAGCACACTACACATGCACACACACATACATGCACACAAACGACACACACAAACACGCACAAACACATAAACACACATACACACACACACACACACCCTCACACACATGCACCCACACATACAAACACACCTACATACACAAACAAACACACACAAAAAAAAAACTAACTGACATTCAGGCACACACACTCAATAAACACACACAGAAGCACACATATACTGTACACAAAAACAACCACACATTCTGCACACACTCAATTACAAACACAAAAAAAGGAACAAAGTAGAAAATTAACATAATTTAACAAACGTGACTTATTTTTGTGGAAAAAATGTGCTGGACTGGGCGGCGGTCATATTTTGTACCACTCTGCGGTACATCTAGTTATTATTTGTATTATTATGACCGCCGCCACAAGCAGCTAAGCGGCGGTCATATAGGTTTAGTCAGATTTTTTTTTTTTTTTTTTTAGCATGTCCAAATTTCCGTCAATGATTCCCGGGACACTGAAAGACCGGGTAGACAAAACTTGGTGGGCATGTAACCCCATATGGATAGCATGGAACCATCGTTTTTCGTTTTGATCTGTAGCCCCCACGCTGGACTGCACCCCCTAAAGGAGGGTAGGGCAGACACAGTTTTCTGTGAATATCTCGAGAACCATAAGGTTTAGGAGGACCACCTTTTTTGTATGTTTGATCTCAAAGGGCCATGTCAACCCATTCCATAACCACTAATTTCATGTATAGCGCCACCTAGTTAAACACAAAAAAAAGTAAAAATGAGGTGTTGTAATTGTAGGTATCTGTGACCTAACATAGTCAAAACTGCACGAAATTGGAGGTGTAGGATCATTTTGACACCTTCTGAATGCACGCCAAGTTTCGTGGAATTTTGTTCATGGGGGCCACACAATAAATGAATTTCTGTTATATTACACCAACTGGCCTGTAGGGGCCGGGCACAGTTTTCTGTGAATATCTCGAGAACCGTAGGGCCTAGGAGGTCCACCTTTTTGTATGTTGGTCTTAAGGGGCATGTCAACCCATCCCATTACCACTTATTTCATGTATAGCGCCACCTAGTTAAAAATTAAAAAGCAAAAATTAGGTGTTTTTCATCTCAATATCTCTGGCTGACAAGGTCAAAACTGCACGAAATTAAAAGTGTAGGATCATTATGACACCCTCTGAATGCATGCCAAGTTTTGTGTACTTTCGTTCATGGGGGCCTTACAATAAAATAATTTATGTGTACATTTAGTGACGTGCACCAACAAAGATTCCCGGACACTGAAAGACCGGGTACACAAAACTTGGTGGGCATGTAACCCCACATGGATAGCATGGAACCATCGTTTTCGTTTTGATCTGCAGCCCCCACTGGATTGGACCCCCGAAAGGAGGGTAGGGCAGACACAGTTCTCTGTGAATCTTTTATGGTATGTTGGTCTCAAGGGCCCACATCAACCTGGCTCATAATCACTCATTTGTGATTTGCCCCCGCCCGGTCAAAAAATGAAAATGCAATATTATTCTGCTTTAATCAGCCCCTATCTTCAGTTAAGATGTTCAGAACTGCACCAAATTTTATGTGTATGATTGACCTGGCATTCTCTGGGGGTCTGGGGGTATGCCAAGTTTCGTAGAATTTCATCCATGGGGGGGGGGCTAAAAAAATTAGGTTATGTGTACATTTAGTGACTGTACACTCATTGGCCTGTAAATGGCGCACACACATATAAACATGCACACACACAGGCACCCACATACTATCGGTATTAGAACGGCCGATACATAATTACAAATTCAATAGGATCAAAAGAAAGCCAAAATATTCATCATCATCATCATGGCTGCATTTTCAGTATTGGCGATAAGTAGTCGTTTGTCCACTAGATGGCGATCGTTGCAGTGAGACGTAATTTTTGTTGGAAGTTAAAAGTGGGTTGAAAAAATAATGGACACTTCCTACAAGGACTGTAATTTACCGCAGCGAACAGCGAAGGACAGGACGATGTTCACATGAAGTGTAAGTGAGGATGAAGTGAGGATGTTTATCGGACATGCTTGGTTTTTACTGCAGGTACGTTAATCTTGTAATATCAATAAGGACCTAGGTAATGTTACCGTTAGCGTTGGTTGAGTGATGGAGGCCCATTTGATTGATTGCATTTGTAGAAAACTATAAATGCGGTTATACCAAGCAAATTGATAGCAGCACTGTTTGTATCTTTCGACTGTCATTTATTGCATGTGCTACAAAATCATTCTGTGCAATGGAAGATTTACCAACGTTACACCCGGTCTGATACAGTTTTTGCCTATACATGCGTGAGACTGAGACGCCTGTTTATTTTGTTTTAAGTGCGTGCAGGGTGTGAGAGGGGAATCGATGTGCTTTGATTACAGCTTGGTAGTTGTAGTCTGTGAAATTAAAAAGCACGTGTGTGTGAAGTATCCAAACAATGACACCTTCATTTCATTATGGCTGCTTTAGCAACACACCTTAAGCTACTGTGTAGTGGGTCCCATTTAGAAGTAGCTACTTCATTCGCGCTTTCCTTGACTCATGGAACTGCGTGAATGTTATTACAACTTTTCGCCACGATATGGCAGTTTAAGTCCGGCTTGATACTGTAAGTCGTAAGCCATTGGTTTCCAAAGGAGATTTTATTTGTGTCGCCAGCATAGCCTATTGACAATTTATGTTGTAAATAGGCCTACCTTATAATCCTACCTGTAGCTTAGGGAAGCTAACAGCTTTCTATTAGGATCTAGTTTGTTAGTTACAGTTTTGTCATAACTCCCTAATGCATTTTTGCATTTAGAATAGCCAGAGCGTGTATATCTCAATCTGAAAATTAAACAATATCGGGTGCCTATGGACTAGGCTGGGTGAACCCAGCCTGATCTGCCAGCTATTTATTTTTGATTTCTTAAAGATTGAGCTTGGTCTGATGAAAGCCAGACTAGCCATGGACCTCAGTTACACAATGCAAGGGAACATGAATCCAGCCTATATTTGCACGAACAATAACGACAAAAGCTCTTCAACTTTGGCCCGTTAAAATGTGTATGAACAGTCTAGCGGCGCATTTCATCAAGGCCCATTTGGACATGTCAGTTATTTGCACCACTGGTTAGATGTAAAAACAGCATTTCGTTTCAGACTACTGTTACTTAATTTGTGCATTAACAATAACGTTTCAGACTACTGTTACTTAATTTGTGCATTGACAATAAAGTATTACATGAACTAAAGATGACTAAAATCTTATGTAGAAGAAATATTCACAAAAAATCCATCCATCCAAAATGACCTTTGTTTTGATAGCTGTTGAAAAGCTTGACATGGAACTGACAAGAGATGTTTTTTGTTTATAAATACATAAAAATAAATAAATACATAAATAAATAACATTATGCTGATACCTTTTGCTTTTTCCCAAATACAATGTAGCCTACAGGTGTAAAGTGACCTTTCATCAATCCAGTTGCAATGGATGAACTGTGATGACCTGCCCTACTTGTGATTGTTTAGAGATTTTAAAGGTTTATAACAATGCTACATCTTCTTTGGCTATTCTACAATCTATTCACCTTTTCAGCACAAGTAGGCTACTTTCTGTGCAGCCGCTTTTACCACACACAGGCATGCCAAACAAGCATACACAAAAGTTTCAAGGTGGGGGATGGAGTAAAAGATGGAGACAAATTGTGATTGTGTGTGAGTGTGATTTATTTTTTGGCGGAATGGATGTACAGGACTGGACTGGCCCGGTCATATTTTGTGCACGCTATGCGGTACATTATATATACCTATGGTAGGTGTGGCCTGTTGACAGCCCTGCACTCGGCACAGCTAATGTCACTGCTGACGCATGCATTGAGATTTTGTGGTGTGACACTTTGTACAGCTTTCAGTTACTCACATTGCTTGTGCTGAAGACCAGGAAGTGTGAAACCAAGATTTCGCTAGAACTAAGGTCACTTGTACACGACAACTTACTTGTAGTAACTTGTAGTTATTGGGTTAGAACCTTGCAAAAAATAGATGATTAGATTCTTTTTGTAATAAAGCTGGACTTTTCTAGATTATGTGTCGGACAGACCCTCTGTTTTTGTATGAACTACCTTTAGCACTGGTCAACCAGAAAAGTCCTACATACTTCTTTTACATATAACCATGAGGAAACTTTAAAGTAATCTTGTCTTATATTGACATGAAACATTTGTTTTTTTTTGATCCCCTTTTCCACATTGTTTTAGTGGACCCCATGTTTGGCCCTCACAGACATTTGTTGTCACAAGGTGTGTGTGTGTGTGTGTGTGTGTGTGTGTGTGTGTGTGTGTGTGTGTGTGTTGTGCGCGATGTGAATCAGGTCTTAATTTGTCGCTTCAGTATTACCTTTCTCATCTCCCTGTCTGACAGACTTCAATCGATCCCCTCTCCACTTTTTCCTTTTGTAACTCCCCCATGCATGTTCCCCTTTGCCTTTTGTTCTCTCCATAACACAGCATCAAAAAATGAAACAGACAAAACAGACTCAATCACCTGCTCGATTAGAGTGCGTTCCTTTTTCCCTTTCTTCCTTTGGATGGACAATTAGAAAGCAATTTATTTTGGCCAAGCATCGCGACGAGCCCCAAACATGCCTTTATAAATCTTTATCTCTCTCTTCCTAAATTGTGGCCATTTGCATAATGGGATTGAATGGGTTTGGAAATGTACCCCCGTGGGGCTGCTGGGAGATTGAAGTTGCAGATAGACACTAGGAGCCTATTTATGACTGTTTTAGGCGAAAATTAATGGTGCATCTTCCCTCTTTATAATGTTATTTAATGATGCAATTCGTCTAATAAAAAAAACAGAACATTTCTGTAACATTTATGTGTTTTTTTGCTTTTTTTTTGCTTTTTATGTATGAAGGGGCCCAGTGGGCTTGTGTAAATATTTCCCCCGATCACTCACAGCAAACGCTGGAGGCTCTGTCTGTGTCATGTGGTGATGGATGACTTGTGTTTTTGTTTTGCGGCAGGACGTGGTTCCTCCGTCTGTAGATGCATCGGGAAACGAAGTCTACTCTCCATTAGATAAGGGTTTGGGGAAGCTGAAGTATTTTTTATTGAAATTGAAACGGATCATTTAAAGTCTTTAAAAACCACTTTATCGTGCATCTGTTAAAGTAATCTACACTCATTTTATTCTTTTAACCACACATTTGATTAAAAAAAAACATGCAGCAGACCTGGCACTATGTATATCATCTCCAACATGACTCAAAACTATCAGCCAGAGTTCAAATGGAAAGGTACTTCCTGTAGTTTTCACAGAATCAGACCAACAAATGACATAAAACAGAAAAGGCACTTGAGCTCTGTCTTGGAGATTGATGTCTTACTTTTGAGCTGAATAGTCAGATGTCCCTTTTCTCTATCTGCTATCTCTTCTCTCTCCTTCCTTCCTTCCTTTCTCTGTCTCTTTCTCTCTTTCTCTCTCTCTCTTTCTTTGATGAAGTGAAAGTGGATAAGATTTCCAGCCGTGCTCAGCGCCTTTGCCCCCCCTGGTTGATCGGGGCAGGAAGTAGGTGAGAGGTGAACTCAATTTCAGGTGTATCAGTTGCTCTGGGCAACACTGCCCCATCTCTGTCTTCTTCCTCTCCTTCTTTCCTCCTCCTCCTCCTCTCTCTCTCTCTCTATCTTTCTGTCATCACTTCTTAGTTGACACCTATAGCCGTATACATTAACACCCATAGCTCTCAACCCCTTAGCTATCTCACTCTGCTCAGCTCTATCGAATAACACACACACACACACGCACACAGGAAGAGAGAGAGAGAGAAAAGAAAGAGAGAGATTGTATGTCTTCCTTTGTTTTGTCACCTTTTTTCTTTCGTTTTTATTATTAGTATTATCTTTCCTCCTTCTTTTCTCTCTTTCACTCATTCTTTTTTTATAATTATTTTTTATTATATGAAGTTATGAGGGTCAGCATTTTACAACTGAAGATACCATTTATACTGAATGCTTGCAGAGGGAAAATAAGAGCAATTTTTTAAATTACATTTCTCTCTAAACACATACATAAAAAGAAAGAAAAATAAATAAATAAAAGGAAGACTCAAAAGTTGATTTCCCTCCTACATTTCATGCTTCCCTCATAACACCCCCCAAAACCTCCCACTCCTCCCTCCTCTTTCGCTCATTCTTGATGTGTTTTACCGGTTGAGTTTTTAATTAAAGATGTAATGTAAAATATATTTGTGGATTTGTTAAAATGTAGTTAAATAAATTTATTTATTTCTTCCTTCATTTCATCCTTTCTTCCTTCTTTTCTTTCTGTATAACCTCTGCCTTGCTGTGTCTTTCTCCCATTTCCTCTCTCCATCTGTCCATTTCTCTCTCTCTCTCTCTCTCTCCGGTCCCTCACCCCTCCCTGACCTTGGCTCCTCTGTCACCATGCGGGTTCACCCGCCGGCCACCCTGCCTGCCTGGACAGTCAAATGAGTCCAGCGGCTTCTCCAGGAGCCTGGCTCGGTCACCAGCAAGGCTACAGCCATTTGTTACCAACAGACCAGAACAAATCAGGCCCACCACAGCACAGGCAGACAATGAACTCCAGACACCAGAGAGATAGAGAGATAGAGAGAGACAGAGAGAGAGAGAGAGAGAGGCCAAAGGCAAAACTGGTCCATAAAGGAGGAGAGAAGGAACATGTAGACAACTTCTTTTCTTCTATCCCATTGTAACAGCGTCTACAGTATTACCTGTGTGTAGCATCACGTGTCAAGCTGTGTGTGTGAATGGATGATCCCTCACTCATTCCAATGAACTGGCGTGTACATGTATTCATTAGGCAGTTTCTTTTATCCAAAGCCAACTGCAATGTAGGACCAACAATCAAGCTTCAGTAAGATCTTGGTGTAAGCGCTAAGTACTAATGCTAGTAGTAGTATGAGTATTAGCCCTTGGAACCCGATTGACGCAAAGTGCGTCAAAAAACACACCCTTTCTTCTCTGTTACATTGCTCCGGAACTGTTCATCGCAGCGAGATGAAAACTTTATTGCGTGACAGAGCAGAAGTGGGGCTTTCCGACGAGATTACACACTTGTCTGTACAAGTATGAAAATAAAAAAAAATCATGAAATTAAATCAAATTGCATCATATTTACAGTCTCTGCGTTCACCTGCGCACCCATTACTCTCGTTTGAATTACTCGCGAACCCGTGATCGCATAGATATGGCAAGCATATCAAATGAAAGAGGAGACACAGGGCTATCCATTGGTACCAATTGGCCATGTATATCGATCCTTCTGGCTTATAAAAACAGACGAAGTGACTGCAAAATAATAACTCCATGTACACAAAACCAACGCTGCACACCCATTACTCTCGTTTGAATTACTCGCGGACCCGTGATCGGATAGATAGCCTATGCCAGATGAAAGAGGAGACTCAGAGCTATCATTTGATATCAAGTACATCCTTCTGGGTTATAAAACAGACGAAGTGACAGCAAAATAATAACTTCATAAAGCTGGACTTACCCCACGTTTTTGTCTGTTTTTGTGGCAAAGCATGTTTATAATCCAACGCTATCGTGTGTTTCTCTATGGCAAAGCATGTTCATAATCCGGTTTTGAGATCCTAGCAAATTCCTGCATGGCATCCAATTCAAGGCTCACATTGCATCCCAATTTGTTCAACAAAGAAACACCTTTTTTGCCTTTACTTTGTTCATGGCAATGCAGTAAAAAGTTGAGAATCATTATGAGTGCATACACCATAGACACGCAGGCTAACACGCAACCTCGGGTCAAGTCAGGTCAGATCAGTTCGTGTCACAGATATGGAGTGCAGAAAGGTCATTTTTCACCACTAAATAAAACATGGCATTTATTTCCGTAAATCACACACCACAAATTTCTGTAAATTGCTCAGCCCAAGAGTATCCCTCCAACATGGCAATTGTATTTCCCGATTCAGGACAGTCTGCCCTACACACACATGAAGTGCATGTTGAGCTATGAGCTTGCTGTGGTGAGATACATGTCGAAATATAATAATTTTATAATACGCTTTTTATATTTTAATTCTTTAAAAATCAAAATAAAATCAATGCTAGTACTAATACATGGAATGATATAATATGTGTAAAATGCCCTAAAAACAGCTTAGGGTTCTAAGGGTTAGCATATTGTAAAGATGTAAACATGCATGCTTTCATACATAGCAAATTGTGTGTAATGTGTTTATTTAAGTGTGTGTAGTGGTATCGGTGTACATGAATAGCTCTGTGTGCTTGTTTATTTGTAAATATATACAATGCACTGTGTGTATTTGTATAAGAGTGTGTGTGTGTGTATGTGTGTGTGTGCATGTGTGTGTGTGTGTGTGCAAGCGTGTGTGCATGTGAGTGTGTGTGTGTGTGTGTGTGTGTGTGCATGTGTGTGTGTATGCAAGTGTGTATGTGTGTGTGTGTGTGTGTGTGTATGTGTGTGTGGCCTTTCCTCGCCCTGTCCTGTTCCAGCCCTTGACTCCAGCTGCGTGCTGTGCTCTCTCTCCCCTGTGCCCGGAGCGGTAGCGGAGCCTGAGCGGAGCGGAGCCTGAGCTGGTGAAAGGCACTTTAGAAATTAAAAGAGTAGCGCTGCTCTGTAATGTGCCTTAAATGATCCAGAAAACACATGATATATTGACCGTTTAATGGAACACATAACAGAAGCCTTAATTCAGCTTCCTGCTTCAAAGCAGCGCTGTCATCTTGGCCTGGCCACCCAAGCCCTTTACACTTTGGTTGTTGCCTCACCCTGCTAGTTCTTAGATATAAACGTTTAAATATTTATTTATTTATTTATTTATTCATGTATTTCTGATGACATATGCAACACCTACTGTAGGGCCCTATCTTGGCGATCTAAAACGCATTGTCACTGGCAAATAGCTTAAATAAATTTAGGTGTTTGTCCAGTCCACATTGGGGGTGGTCGGGTGCCTGGCGCAAAAAGGTGGTTGTTATGTATCTTAATCAGTCATGGGTGTGTTTTGGGCCACACCTTATGTCTTTATTACTACAAGATTGGAATAAACTTTGCGCCGTGATAAGAATACGCTTTGCTCTTCGTTTCTGATCGTCAAAATAGGGCCCATACTCATTAGCCCTCTACCTATGCTGTATTCTGTTGTATGTAAAGACATGTATGGAGTGAACAGTGTGAAACCTAATATATTTATTTTACAGTTACACAGACTTTATTAAATAAAATCAATGCATCCAAAGTGTTCATGTTCCGAACATGATCAAAATGAGAAAGAAAAGAAAGACAGAAAGCTTTAACACTGGTCTGATGGATCTGGTGGCAGCTGTCTTAGATAAGGCTGATTCACATATCATATGCCTCAACTGGGATAACTTCAGTCCATGTGAACACAGTCAGTGAATGTCTCATCCAACCGAGATCCACAAAAATGGTGGCAGCATGCAAAATGACCCTGTGACGTCAATTTCCCAATTTCAATTTAAGAAAGTCCTGTAGAAGTTACACTGACATTTGTATGTGTAGAGCTGCATATACGGAGACAAGCTTAGTATGTTTATTTCCCATTAAAAGCACTAATAAACGCAGGAGGAGGAAATGTTATTGAAGAACAGAGGTGGCGTCTGCCCAGGCTTGTAAGCACAGGGTCTAATTAATTCTATGTGTTGAGCTTCCTCCTCGGTCCACTCTACACATAGCATTGCTTTCAAGTGGTCTTCCCGTGCCTGACTCTTTAGAGCCCTAATTCTAAAGTGTCCTTTGTGGTTTAAGCTATAAATAATTTAAAGTGAGTGTGAGCTCTGATTTAAAGGCTGGGAGGACTGGCTGGCCCTTCCACTCTAGCTGCCCAGGATCGGGCAGCCTGTGCTGGGGAGAGGCTGCAGCGGGGGGGTCCTGGGCTCTGGGGGGTGGACAGGTGGAGAACCAGAGGAGTGTGCACTGCCTCCAGAGATGTGGATGAGGAGGAGGATGACAAGGAAGATGATGAAGATGATGAGGAGGAAGATGATGATGGGGAGGATGATGAGGAGGAAGATAATGATGAGGAGGAGGATGATGACGAAGAGCTTGGATGGTTGAACAGGTCTGATGTTTCAAATTGCTTCTTTTTTTGAAAATGTCTCAGTAAGACCCTTGTCTTAGGCTCTCTCTCTCTCAGAACAGACTGGTCATCCTGAGAGACATACTGTATACATAGGCAGCGCTCATCCGTCGCCACCACGTGTAAACAAGCTATACATTAAAAAACCCACTCTTTTTCCTCCTCATTTCTCCTCTCGCCTCATTTCTCCTCTTCGCCCACCCCCTCCATCCTTCTCCAGCCCTACGCTGCACCAGTCCAGCCCTTCCTGTGGGCGCCTCTCTGCTCCTCAGGTAGGGAGTGACAGCCTGATGGATGGCCCACTGGCAGTGTGACAGTAATAGCAGACATCCACCCTCCACTCTCCCACTTATTCATGGGCCTTCTGCCCCCCTTCCCTATTTATTTATTTATTTATTTATCTCTCTCTCTCTCTCTCTCTCTCTCTCTCTATTGTTTGTTTCTCTCTCTCACGCTGACCCATACAGCTAAATATAAATATGTAGCATAAATGCATTGCCGTGGTGATTAATGAATGCCTCACAGAGCATCTTCCTGTTTAGTGCCGAAGATATAGAGGGAGAGAAACTCTGTGAAATTGAGCAGCCGTCTGTTTCTCTCACTTTTTAACTGATTTAACATTCCGACTCAAAGTCAACAGAAGTTTTTAGTGAGTTACGGGCCAGTTACAGTAATTGTGTTTTGAATTAAGGTTGAGTGTATGCATACATACAGTATTTCATACATAGAGTTCTTTCAATATTTTGTAAGAAATATTGTAGTGGGTTTTCAAAAGACTCAGTTTGAATGCGATTACTGCTTACTCTCCAAAAGGAATCAATGTAAATACTTTTGACCTTTATCCTCAATTGTTTTTTGCAATGGTCCCTGGCACAAGGGAAATGAACAATTTGTATGACTGCACTGCACAACAAAATTCCCTTGATGTCAGAACACGAACGTGTCATTGATGTTCAGCCTGCTGAACATGCTGCAATAGGCTGTTGAAATGTCCCATCCTCACACACACACACACACACACACACACACACACACACACTGATATGCTGTCACTGGGTACTCTTGTGGGAGGTGTTTCAGGAGCGGTAATAAGAGCATGGCAATGAAGTGACTTTCATTCAGTATTCAGGTTAAGGTGGTAATCATATGCTCCTACTGTCCTCTGGGATGTGTGTTAACAGAGAGAGAGAGAGAGAGAGAGAGAGAGAGAGAGAGAGAGAGAGAGAGATGAAGACTCCGGAGCCAAGTGTGGGGAACGCAGGTGTGGCATGGAACACACACACAGAGCTCAACTCACTGACATGCTTCATCTCGGCTTGCCTGGGAGAGTAAAGTTTAGAACGGGAGTTTCTGCCTCTTTCTCTCAAAGTACTCTCCAGTTGCAGCTCATCAGCCCTAATTGCTAGATTGGGTGGAGGCTGCAGCTTCTCTGCTGTGAGTTTGTATATGTGTGTGTGTGTGTGTGTGTGTGTGTGTGTGTTTTGGGAAGGTGGGGTGGATGTTTGCCTTCTGGATCCCCGGTTGCAGTCACAGCCATGCACATTTCCAAATGCCAGAGTGACGTGAAACAGCCCTCGCAACATTCCACATTATTAATCATTCTCACGGGGGTCTGGGAGTCACCAGCAGCTCCAAGCTGAGGGAGAGGCGGGAGGGGAGAGAGAGAGAGAGAGACGGAAAGAAGGATGGAGGGAGGGAGGAGAGGTGGAAGAGGAGGAGGAAAAGGTGGTGGTGAGAGAGGAAGGCGAGAAGGAGGGATGCGGGGTTAGAAAGCCACAAATAACTGCCATCAATCACGAAGCAGTCAACGTTTTCACGTGTCGAGCCCGCTTGCTTATTGGCAGCAGTCAGACATCTCTGGAGCACTGTCTACCTCAGGTTCTGCTTTCTCCCTCCCTCCCTCCATCTCCATCTCTCTCTCTCTTTCTTTCTCTCTCTAGCTTTCTCTCTGTCAACCAACCCAACAAACAACAACAACGAGAAACTAGGAGGAGGGAGGAAAACAAGCAGGCCTCAAATCACTCCAGTCAGCAAGAACATGTCAGCTGCTTTAACTCCCCGCGTACCAAATTAGGACGTGCAAGATTGCAGAAAGTGCCTTTCCCTCCTCTGTGCTTATACATCCTCTTTAATAATTAGGAGCGGCGCGAGAGGCGGCGAGAGTTGCCATAAGCCTCCGTGTCAGTTTCTCTCTCTCTCTCTCTCTGGCCCAGACGCCGAGACAAGCTGCCGATGGAGGAACTCCATTAGCTCTCATTTTCTTTTTGGTGCTGCTGCTTGTTGTTGTCGTCGTTGTTCTTGTTTTCGTGTTGTTGTTGTTCTTGTTGTTGTTGTTTTTGTGTTTGCTTAGTTTTTTTCCCTTCCTGATTCTGAAAAGTGAGACCCATTTTGGATCCGCTATTCTCCAGCTGAAGCTGCCTTGGGCCTTTAAAGGTGTAGGTTTTTGAACATTCTAAGTTCTGCAACAATTGAAGGTTCTAAAATTCTATGTTGAATTCAATGAACCCAGATATTCTTTAGAACGTTCATTTCCCAACATTCCGTACTCCCTTAAGGGTTAAAATGGATCACCCCCCCCTCTCTATTTCTTTCTCTCATAAGTTTGTCTGGCCTTTCTGCTGTGATCTGTTCTCCTTTGCACTGCTGAGGTCTGAAATGATTCTTTGCCTGGTTTATTTGACGTAGGAAGCATTGATGAATCAATGTGTCGGATTTAATGTCATATTAAAATTTGCACATATGTCGTATTTCCAAAGAAGTAAACACACTCTTTGGTTGAATAAATGCATTTTTGGGGGGAAAATGGTCATCAGTATTTTTCCACCATTTTTTTTGTACATGGAGCAGTTTATGCTGAACATTTTTTTATACAGTTATTTTTTTGTATGACTTTGCATATTTTTGTGTCTATATTGCACAACAGTTACATTATTTTTTAGGAAGTGTGTGTTTCTCTGGAATTCTCTGACTCCTCTGTGTGTTTGTGTGTGTGTGTGTGAGTGTGTGTGTTTTTTCTGCTTGGCAGCTCTGGCGAAAGACGACCCTTCTGCTTTCCAAGAACCCGCTCCGCTGACGGACGCACTTTCCCACTCTTTACCATCTTTGTTTTTGTTAATGAATTGTTCGGCGTAAACGTGCCGTGAAGAAGTACCGCTGGATATTCTCCCTGCCAGCCAGTTCTGGCAGCCACTGTTACCACTAGGGGGCGCCAGAGCTCTGCGGAGCACTGCGTGTGTGTGTGTCTGTATGTGTGTGTGTGTGTGTGTGTGTGTTTGAAGCCGTGGAGGGGACAACCACGGCCCCTGACTGCTGAGGCCTCTTTGAGGGTCAGCCACTGGGGCTGGACTGTGTACTCTCCACCTGTTTGCCCTCCATCTCTAGCGTGTTCTTATAGCGTGCTGTATGTAAGGAACAGAGAGTCCCATGGACTTGTCATGTGAGTGCATGTTGTTACACACTACTCTTTCAGCAAACCTCAGCGTCATCTCAGCTATGGTCCCATTCTAAATAAATTGTCGTCATAACATTGTCATAACAAGTAAGTTGAATTAAAAATTAAATTAATTAAATAAAAAGAAAACAGTAGCCGCAACATTCTATCTTAATTCATTTATTAATGACAGACCTTTCGGTGCACAGCCTTTATCAAGGTTCAATGAGTATATAGTAAATAAGAAGTAAGTTGTAAATAATTCCATGTTTTTAATTTACTGCTGATTGTCTCACTCTACTTTTTATCCTGGAACCAGTGCTTAGGTTTTACCCTACACATCCCATAATAAGACACTAATCTGAGAAGCTCACACACTTCAATTAATCAAACCGCACATTAAATTACTCATGGGCGCCCATTAATAAAATAGGGCCTCTAGTTCTCTCTCCCTTTACCTCAAGCCTTGAATACAATACATGCTTCACTCCCGATCCTCTCATGGGGGTGTTCTGTCTGACAATACCACATGAGTGAAGTCATCTAGACATTTGACCAGTTTACCACAGTTTAAACACAATTGAGCGTTCATGTGTGTTGAATTATGTTTGAAGCGATTTTTCTGAAATGATTCCTGACAGTGGAGTTAGGTTGAGTGAGTTAAGATGTTTTAGTGGCGCGTCACCAGATGTCAGGAGGTGACTGTGTGCAAATGGAGAGAGATGTGGAGGACGTGCATGAGCTCAACCGCAGTGTGTTTTCTCCTGCAGGGAGTGTCCTGTGTGTGTGTGTAGGCTGCTGAATGAATGAGGGATTTTCTGACATCAACTATGTGTGTGTGTGTGTGTGTGTGTGTCCAGATTTATCCTGCTGCGGTCTCCTCCACAGACCAGACAGACTGTTTGTGTGTGTGTGTGTTTGTGTGTGCGTGCGTGTGTGCGTGCGTATGTGTGTGTGCGACAGATTCACCAAAGACAGATGGAGACAGACGCCTTTCATGGCAATTTGTTTATTTGCACCATAATTGCTTCTCTGCAAGATCCTAATGAACAAATTAAACAAAGAACTGCTTGTGCATTTTCAGGATTTATTGGTTTTAGTTGTGCGATAAATATAATCATATTATTATCAATAAAAACAAATCTTTTGTGATAAGTAGAAACATCTGGACAGTTTATTTTTTGCATTCTCTGAAACTGGACCCTTAGCCCCTCCCCACCTCTATTAAGAGAGGTCTTGATCTATCCCTCAATGTCAGACTAAAATTAAGTTAAACACCATTTCATACTCTTGTCTGTGACAAACTGTTGTTTTCCATGCTAAACTTTCCCCTCATGCCCCCCCCTCTTTTGGGAGACGATATGCAGACAGATTGCCGCACTGTGTCAATATCTCTGGTTTCATTACAGGGTCTTCTGTTACAGGTCTCATTCAATTAAGCATACAGGGGCCAGTCTAATGGTGTGATCTCTTACCTCTCAGCTCCAGTCTAATGGTCCGATCCGTTAACAGGCGTGCTTCCCGTTAGCGTGCCTTACCTTGGCTTTGTGTCTCTCCCCGGTTCAGGCATGCCATCTTGCCTTTTAGTCCGGGCCAGCGGAACACGCGCCGGCCGTATGTAATGGTGAGTTTATTAAGTGCGCTGTTCCTGGGTGATTGCATTTGCGCTAAACAGGGGGTCTCTCCGGTGGATGGACCAGACAGAGGGAGAGAGAGAGAGGGAGAGATGAGGGGAAATAAGTCTATGTGAAAAGGGAGAGAGAGAGGGAGAGAGAGACAGGGAGAGGTGGGGAGAGAGATTTGATGAGAGCCTGTGTGTTGTGTAAAACTGCTCGCCTCATCCTGTGGTGGTAGCAGTCCGATAAAAAGCCAAAACGACTTCCCTCGGCCTGCCTCTCTGTGCTGGGACCAGACACACACACACACACACACTGGAGCGAGGGCCCTGGAGGCACACACACACACACACACACACACACACACACACACACACACACACACACACACACACACACACACACACACACACACTCAGCTCTCCCCTCTCATTATATTCCCCAGTTGGGCTTGAACTCTCCACTCCTGTGCCTCTTACGAGCTGGATTAGAGCCGCCACCACTTTGCGTCTCGCTTAAAGGAAATATAATCCCAAATTACTACACGCAGATCTTTTTTTATTGTCCTGGGGCACAAGCCTTCTTCTTTTTTCCCCTCTTCTTCTCCCTCCTTTGCGAGTCGTCTCACTGGGGTAAACTCAGCAGCATTAAGCAAAAACAGAGCCCAAAACCCACATGTGAATTTAGGAGGTTTCCAGTTTCTTATTTGTCTTTTTTATGTGGCTCCTCTCTTTCTGTCGCTGATGATTTATTGTTTTGTTTTCCGTTGCACCGGAGAGAAAACAGAGCGATTTAGATTTAAGAGACATTTTGTTTGAGGAAAGAGGAAAGGAAATACTGCGAGCGGCTACGTGCGTGTGTGATGCTATGTTCTGGCATTTTGATTTGCTTCTGTCAATGACAAGATATTTCACACACACCCTGAAAAACATAGACTTGGTAAATGTCTCAAACTCTGCATTACTCAATACCATTTTTTAAAACTGCCTTTTGTTAAATAATATTTTTTTTTAACTATTTGATAAAAAAGAAAAAATGCAATTTCCATTTTAACCAGATGTATGTCTTCTAAAATGGGTTTTACCTACAGTCATATGCATAAAATAAGGTGAGATGAGGAGGTGTACAATTGTTCAACAGTGCTTAATAGCAGATAGAATCAGAACCTATAGC
>NC_063192.1:27537928-27545428 GCF_017589495.1 Alosa alosa | reverse complement strand
TATCTGCTGCCTGCAGTAGATTTGTCGGTGATGCGGTAATTGTGCCTTCTGTTTTTATTGCGTTTGACAAGCTGATTGATATTCTCCTGTGTTTGTACATTTCTCAGGATATTTCAAATATCCATCGCTCCTGTCTTCCTTTGTTCTTTATTTCTTGTTCAGTACACCCCCCCCTACACACACACACCTTGTCTTTTGCCACTCTGCATTACACCCCCCCCCCCCCACACACACACACACACACACACACTCCCCCTTTCCCTTTCCGATCCATCGACAGAAGTCTTCCTCGTCTCCCGGAGAAAATGTATTTCAATTAATGCCTTAACGAAAGGTTAAAAGGAGAAGTGAGCTGGCGAGAGGGCGAGAGAAGAGACAGTTTAAATATGAGTTCATCCACCACTGCCCCCAGGCGGCCCATCTTCTCTTGGGCGACCCGCGCTTATTATAATGCTACTTATCTAATCCAAAAGGTCATCAGTCCACACTATTAATTTGGCAGCCTCAGACATTGACATACTAGTTCCCCCCGCAAAGTGGCTGTTCATCGCCCCGGCTTCTGTGTCTGGGAGAAATTAAAACAGGAGCGAGGGGACTCCTCTCTTTTTTTCTCTCTATCTATCTCTCTCCATCTCTATCGCTCTTTCTCTCTCTGGCTCTGTCCATCAGTGTGAAAAATGACTCCTTGTCCAGGCAGACCGGCAGTGGTAGCCACAGCAAACCAAACTAGCAGACAACAATGGCCCCATCCAGCCAGGGCTATGTTGAGGCCTTGTTTAATCAAAGGAACAGCGCAAATCAAAAGCCCCCTTTTATCACGGCTTCACTTGGAAAGTTACAGATGCTTTAGAGCGGCGAGAGTTTTTTTTTTGATCAAGTTCAAATTCCCTTCTTCTGCACTTGTCAGTCTTTTCATGGAGTCTGTACTTCTCGCTCCCAAACACATACTGTACCTAAAAACCACTGGACCGTGCTGTGTCCCCTCTCCGTTCCCTTACTTTCTTATTTCCTCGCAACCCTTTCTTCACCCACTCTCCTCTCCTCTGTATCCCCTTTCTCTCTCTCTCTCTCTCTCTCTCTCTCTCCACTGGTCCTGCTGCTCCCCCGCTCCTCACTTTGTTGCCTTAGCCCGTTTGATTCTGGGTGAATTAATTGCTCATCATATGGGAGGCGACACGCGATTAGTCTCAATCCTGATAATAGTGTGTGTGGCTTCGCCGGGGGGAATACGCTGCCAATTTGCTCGGCCTGCATCTGCCAAATGATTCGTGTTTACACGCCACTTCCCCGGAGGGGCGTTTGTCAAATCGACTTCTTACATTTCAATAACGCACCGGCTCCCAAGACAGACACACACACACACACACACACACACACACACACACACACACATGTTTGTCTTCGTCTCTTTCTACACACTGAGTGGCTTCTCACAGATAGTGTCTTTGGCCAGATGGCTGTATAATGTTTTTAACACACACACACACACACACACACACACACATACACACACACACACACACACTCACACACACACACACACACACACACACATACATACACATACACACACACAAGAGTAGGCGATGCTGTCAATTTTTTGTGTGTATTTAAGACTTGGGAAAGAGCACCGGAGATGTTTTGTTTTTGTTTTGCTAATTTTCCAAATATGATTTCATTTCACACATGAATGGCTCAGTGGAGGACAGTAATGTGAGCCTACGCACACTGTATGCTTCTTTGTGTGTGTGTGTGTGTGTGTGTGTGTGTGTGTGTGTATTTGTGTGTATGTGTGTGTGTATGTGTGTGTGTTGGACTGTGTGTGCCAGAATTTCTGTATGCTTGCGCATGTATGTATGTATGTGTGTGCACGTGTGTGTGTGCGCGTGTGTGTGTACGTGTGTATGGATATGCGTGTGTGAATGAGTGTCCAGCAGGCCTCCTCTCTGGTCTTAATCTCTTAATGATATGACTGGTGCTAGACTGGTGAGAGTGATGGTCCGGGGACGGCCGAGGCAGACTCCCTGATTTGTAGCTCACTCATCCCTCGCTGGACACCCACCCACCCCTCTTCACCCTTTTGACGGCTGCCATGTCCCACCTCTACACAATCTCTCAAATCAACCTCCCATCCATCCATCCCTCTTCTCAAACGCCTGAGAGGACCATGTAGGGTCTGCTAAAAGGCGTGTGTGTGTGTGTGTGTGTGTGTGTGTGTGTGTGTGTGTGTGTGTGTGTGTGTGTGTGTGTGTCGGGGGTGGAGAGGACATAGGAGATGGGATAGTGATGAGTGTGATCTGGAGGAGTATACTGCAGACTCGAACGTGTCCTCCCCACCACCATCCTCAAACGTGCCCACCCCACCTCCATCCTCCCCACCTCCATCCTCAACCCTTTCTCTACCCACCCCAAACTAATTCTCTCCCTCTTTTCCCCCTTTCTCTCTTCCTCCATCTTGTCGTTCTGTCTCATCTCTTCCTTCCTCTTCTCTTCTTTCCTCTCCTCTCCACCTTCCCCATCTCCTCTCTACCCTCTCTTCTCTCTTATTCTCTTCCCTCCTCCCCTTTCCTCTCTCTTCTCTTCCCTCTCTCCCCCTTTCCTCTCTCTCCTCTTCCCTCTCTCCCCCTTTCCTCTCTCTCCTCTTCCCTCTTTCCTCCTTCCTTCCCTCTCTCCCCCTCCTTCCCCCTCTTCCCCTTTCCTCCTCTCTTCTCTTCCCTCTCCTCTCTCTCCTCTTCCCTCTCTCCCCCTTTCCTCTCTCTTCTCTTCCCTCTCTCCCCCTTTCCTCTCCTCTCCTGTCTTCTCTTTTTTTCTCTATCTCCTCTCTCTTTCCTCTTCCCTTCCATGTCCCCTCCCTTCATTCCGCTCCCCTCTCTATCCTCCTTCTCTCCACCCCCCCTCTCTCTCTCCCTTCCATTAATCACCCCATCCTAATTAACAGGCCGGTTGTCCCTGGCCGCCTCACTGCTGAGAGGGCCCAGCTGCTCCCAGCCCCGAGGACCAGACGCGCGGGCTCCTGCGCCAGCCTCCCGGCCTCCTCGCCTCCCTCTTAGCCGCCCGGCTCCAGCGAACGCATTACCGACCACCACCCCACCAGCCAGTCAGCCAGCCAGCCGGCCAGCCCACCGACAGGCCTGCTAACGCACACGCACGGGCGGGTGTTAGAGGGGAAAGCAAGTAAAAAAAAGTCCTACCATGTGTTTGTTCCATCCATTCACTAAACCAGCTGATTATACTGAGCAGCAACTCTTCAGCCATGATGAGCTAATGAGTGAAATCACCTGTTTTTAAGTGAATTGGTGGAACCAATCAGAATCAGCTTTATTGGCCAGGTTTGCGTAAACAAACAAGGAATTTGACTCCGGTTAATCTTTGCTCTCAAAGTACAACACTCACTTAACATATAATGGGTCCAGTAGGACTTTTTTAAAGCTGTAGACACTTTTGGCCCCACCTAGATGTTACTTACCCGCACATCAAGCGTTTTAACGGGCAAACCCAGGATGATCAGTGGATTTTATGGAGCGGCGCCGACCAAACAGAACTGAATGGTAATTTACACGGCGGCGGCGATGGCGGCAAAGTGCCATGCTGGTGTGCGGAGTGGTATTGAGAACAATGGAATCTGATGTAATTGAATGTAGAAATGCATTCTTCAGAATTATGATATAAACTGAAGTTTTAACTGGTAAACACTGGATGAACAAGGTGTCGTTGACACAATAGAACTTTACTCTTTACCATGCTGGTGGGTTTCCCACAACAATGGAATCTAATGTAGTGAAGGTAAGCGGTGCCGGTGGGGCCTTTACTCTTTGAAGCGGGACCACACTCTGATAAGGGGTGGGAGAAGGGAGACCAGTGGAAATAGAGATGGAGGCATGTAGTCGGATGGAAAAGGGGAGTTAGAGGGTGGATGGAGTTCCATTGAGGGTTGGATAGACCAGGTGAGGTGGGAGGACATGGGGGGGGGGGGGAGGCAGAGGACTGGTGATGGGGGTGGAGGCAGAGCACTGGTGATGGGGGTGGTGGGTTGAACAAGAGGTACAATGGATGGGGAATTGTGGGAGGCAGGGGAGTGCAGGTTGAACATGGGAAATCTACCTGGGGTGGGTCAAAGGGCAAAGTTCATAGGTCAGCCCAGACAGAGAGCATTGAGTGGTTAGTGAGAGTCTTCTTCACTGTCAGCGGTACCGTAGCACACTAATCAGATCCACAGTTCAGAGAGGGAAGTGTGTGTGTGTGTGTGTGTGTGTGTGTGTGTGTGTGTGTGTGTGCTCAGACAGGTGCAGCTGTGTGAAAGAGTGTTTGAACAGATGAGGTGCTGAACTAATGGGAGATGTGATTGGGGGGAAATCCCTTTTGAAACTGCACCAGGTCCCACCGCAGGATCACTGCAGGTCTAAGCTGCAAAGCCAGTCTTAAATTAGCCCAACCTGCTGATTTAATATCTAACGTTCTGTTCAGTTCTGTAGTTTTGTGTGTGTATTTGTCTTGTGTGTGTGTGTGTGTGTGTTTGGAGGTGCAGCTGTATATGTATATGTATGTGTATGTTAGTGTATGTGTATGTGTATGTGTATGTGTATGTGTATGTGTATGTGTGTGTATGTTTTTGCATGTGGGGTGTGTGCATGTGGGGTGTGTATATGTGGGGTGTGTATAAGTGGGGTGTGTGCATATGTGGGTGTGTACATGCGCATGAACACATTAACTTCTTTGTGTTGTTGTTGCTTAACTCTTGACACTTTTAAATCCCATCTTCAAACCCAAATCTCTCCCACAGCTTGAGAGTTGAAGCAAAGCCTGTGGCGTTTCATTATTTCTCATGCAAATTATGGTCTGTCTTTTATGTCGTATTGTCCTATTATTTTGTCCTCTTTTATGGATTCATTTTTATTTTCTTTTTATTTACTGATGGTCATAAGCTTGAATTGATTCATCTTGACTATTCTGTATTTCGGTCAACATCTGTTGCTTTTATATGCGGTTTTGCAGAGACATTTGGATTGACTTGACTTTGACTTGACTTGACATGAAAACATTAAAAGCAGACATACTGTATGTACCCATGTAAATAAAACTGTATTTTTTAGCTTTTCATCAGTTTTACATAGAACATTCAATGAGGTCCAAATGTTGATGAATGCGTAATTGTAATCACTCTTCTCTGTTATGTAAAATAGGTAAGAAAGTTGCCATATGTTCAAGCCTTGCATTGCACAACTACATTTATCATTTATTAGACACTTTTCATCCAAAGGACTTACATATGTCAATTCTATTACAAGGGACTGCATTGTCGCCGAAGCAACTCAGGGTTAAGTGCCTTGCTCAAGGGCACAGCAGTGGAAGCCGGGAATTGAACCCGTAACTTTTCAGGCTACTGCATGCTAGCCCAGCTCCGTGACCACTACACTACCACAGACCCCAACTGCCCGCAACTAGTTATAGTGACATTGGCCGGTCTATAATCTTCCTCTGTCTTGGCCTTGGAGTGTTAAGCAGAGAGGATTTAGGAAAAGAGGTTTCTGTACAGGTACAGTAATACCCAGGGCAAAGTAGGGCTAAAAAATAGTGTAGTGGTTAAGAGCTGGATGTGAAGCAGCAGCCTGTAGGGCGTGGTAGTGTAGTGGTTAAGAAGCTGGACTAAGCGTGCAGTAGACTGAAAAGTTGTCGGTTTAAATTCCGGCTTCCACCCGTTGTGCCCTGAGCAAGACACTTAACCCTGTTGCTCCAGGACAATGTGATCCCTTGTAATATAGCTGACATATGTAAGTCACTTTGGTCAAGAAGTGTCTGCTAAATGTAATGTAATGTAATGAGTCAAGTTACGAGCACAGTTCAGATGACGTAAGCGTCCTGTCTATAGCCAGCAAAACGCCAGGTATGAAAATGAAAGACTTGACTTGACGGTGCAGGAACTGAAGCTGTGGTGTGGGGGAGCTGAGGGAGCTGATGTTTGCCACCGTTGTTTGCACTTAGTAGCTTGTCTTGCTCATGGTGTTAAATTGGCAAATAGATTAGGCGTAGAATAAGCGTTATTCTTTGCACTTTGCCTGACATTGTTGGCCCAATTTTGGCCCAAGCTGTTTAATGTCTGGTAGGCTATGAGGTGAGGAAGAGGGTTTTTCTCTCTGTGTACTCTACACTGGAGTCTGTGCATTTCCCATTCAACAAAGTCCAACTACTGTATGATCTGAACTCTAAGTCTTGTCCAACTACTGTATGATCTGAACTTCTAAGTCCATTAACTCATTGAGTGCCAAAAACGTAATTTCCTTCCCACGCTTTTCCTTCCCATGCGTTGAGTGCCAAAAACGATATATCACGTTTTTAGCTTTTTTTTAAATTACGAAACTAGACACTCTAACACACCTTATATGTGATTTTCGGAACTCTGTGATGAATGGAAATGAAATATATGATGATCGAAAAAGGATGACCCATGCACGTCAGCTCAACCAGGCCATTTTCGTGGGTCTATCACTAGGTGGCAGTCTCGCTAGGTCACTTCCCGGAAACTTTACAGGCAACACTTTATATTTCATGAAAGACGTTATATCTCCATTTCTAAAAAAAAAACAGTGATTTTGATGAAAACTAGCCACTGTTTAGCTTGCGATTTCTCAGGAACAGAAGTGTGTAAAAATACACGGTTTGCACCCACTGAGAGCTCACCTTTCAAATGAGCCATTGTATGTGTTCATAGCTATAACACAGAATAGCTGTGGCTGTACAAAAATCATCAACAATGGTCTAGATTGCTGGCACTTCCGAAAACAGCTTGGCATTCAATGAGTTGTGTGCTATGCTATGATGATTGATAACAGACATGGAGCCTTATAGTGGTTCTCAATAGTTTATGTTTAGTATCTGGCAGACGCTTCTGTCCAAAGCGACTTCCTGTATATGAAAATGTTAATGTTAATGTTAATGTTAATGTTAATATTTAATGTTAATGTTAATGTGTGTGTGTGTGTGTGTGTGTGTACTACGAGTGAGTCAGAATACGCTAGGGGGCGCTGCTGTGCTGGCTTGCATATGAACAGATGCTGCCCTCCTTCTCCACACACCCGCCATCCCAAACTAACTACCCCTCAAACCCCCCCCCTCAACCGTACCCCCGGCCATGCCACCATCTGTTGGCCCCACTGAGCCGTGGGATCAGGGAACGGCTGCACGCCTGGCCGCCATCGCTGGCGCCACGGCCAGACCACCGTGCGTCACGCGCTTCATCTGTCTCCCAGCAGGGGGCACTGCAGCACACCTGTCAGTGATGGAGCTAGCGGAGAGGCCCTGGTGAGGCTGAAAACTAAGCGACCCGACTAGTGGCACAGTCTTGATTAGCGGAGGGACTTGTATCTGGGCTGGTGTCTGTTTAGATGGGTGGATGATGTTTGTGTGTGGACATGCCACAGTGCTCAAAAGAACATGTTATATCATGTGGTATGAACTTGAACAAACCACTTACACACCAGAAACTATCAGCAAACTTTCAGTCTT
>NC_063192.1:27525428-27527928 GCF_017589495.1 Alosa alosa | reverse complement strand
TACCTGCTTGCCTGCCTACCTGCTTGCCTGCCTACCTGCCTCCCTACGTGCTTGCCTCCCTACCTGCTTGCCTGCCTACCTGCTTGCCTGTCTACCTGCCTCCCTACGTGCTTGCCTGCCTACCTGCTTGCCTGTCTACCTGCCTGCCTACCTGCTTGCCTGCCTACCTGCCTCCCTACCTGCTTGCCTGCCTACCTGCTTGCCTGCCTACCTGCCTGCCTGCCTACCTGCCTCCCTACCTGCTTGCCTGCCTACCTGCTTGCCTGCCTACCTGCCTCCCTACCTGCTTGCCTGCCTACCTGCTTGGTCCCTGACAGAGTTATTTTGGGGCCCATTTTACATCCTTGTAGACGTTTGTTTCACTTTATTGGTGCTTGTTTTTTTTGTTTTCCTCTTTCTTTTCTCTCCCTCTTTGGCGTTTCTCTCCCACTCATCCCCTCATCCCCTGTTCTCTGTCCCATTCATGCCTGTTTTGTTTATTTGGCGTTAAATCCCCTCCCTCCCCCTGTCTCTCCCTCCTTTATTTGATGAGTTTGTTTATTTATGAGCTCCTTCTCTCTCTCTCTCCTGTTTGTTTATTTGTTTTGTTTGTTTCAATTTGTCTTTCCTCCCTCCTCCAGTGTGAAGGGCCTCCTCTCTGCAGGTTATTAAAAAGATTTTAACCAGCTCCCCATTCATCACTGACACGCTGTGCATGCATCAGTCGGCCGGGCCCTCTGGGGGCCACCTGTCGGGGGCCCGTGCCGGGGAGCGACTGCCAGAAGATTAATGCCCTCCGCCTGCCTCACCACCTCTGTCACCACCCTCCGCTTGCTCCAGGGCGTGTGTGCCAGGGGGTCTGCACTGACCGGGCCGGCACCGTGATGGCGTTACACACTGGTCCACCCAGGCACACACACATCACACACACACACACACCACACACAAACACACACACACATCACACACACACATACACACACACACACACACACACACACATCACACACACACACATCACACACACACACACACACACACACACACACACACACACACACACACACATACACACATACAGACAAAGACATACATACATACAGTAACCTCCCACCTCTCTCTCCCACACACACACACACACACGCACACACCACACACACACATCACACACAGACACACACACACACACACACACACACACACACACACACACACACACATACACAGAGCCTGTGACGGACACACTGCCAGCTAGCCATCCAAAACCATTTCAGGCACATTGACATGTGCAGAAGTGCCACTTAGTCCCAAGCTGTATGTAGCCAGCGTGCCAACATGGCACTGCCATTCAGTGATGTGATGCGTGCCCACTGGACAGGCTACTGCGCTGTGACATTGCTACCAAACCCCACTGCTGCTGCCATACCCCTGCATCACTGGCACCTATATGCCACCTGATGCCAGGCAGCAGTGTTGGCAATCCAGTCTCATCCCAGATTCTCCCCTGCAACAGCACCTCAGCAAGGGCACAACGTTCCACCTGGACAGTATTCCCCTAACTTTCAGCTGCTCTGGCTCGTACAGGGCATGCTCAGGTCATGAGATCACTTCCTGTGTAGAGTACACACCTACACTGGAAGTGAGGTCACGCTAGATGTGTGTGTGTGTGTGTGTGTGTGTGTGTGTGTGTGTGTGTGTGTGTGTGTGTGTGTGTGTGTGTGTGTGTGTGTCCCTGTCGGTGAGTGTGTGTGTGTCCTTCCCTATCCCTGAGCTCCATCTCCTCCTCCACCTCCATTCCCTCTTTCCCTCGCCTGGCGTCTCTTTGATGCGTCGCCGTGACGATGAAGGAGTGGATGGCGCCGAGGACAGCCTGGCAAATGCTGCAATTACGGAGCCATTGATTTCCATTGCTGCGACACAAGAGATGTGCGTTGATCTGTCAATGTCCTCTCAAACCTGTCCCTGGGGACAGTACGGGTGGGGATGGGGTGGAGGAGAGATGGAGAGGGAAGTGGTGTTGACGGGAACCGCCCGATTGCTCACTCATTTATTCAGTCAAGTTATGCTGTCAATTTGTGTTTGGTTAGTCTCGGTCTTTTGATTCAATCAGGACCGTAGAGGTCAGAGAAAAGGGTGCTGGGATGCAGTGTGGTAGGAAGAGAGAGAGAGAGAGAGAGAGAGAGAGAGAGAGAGAGAGAGAGAGAGAGAAGGGAAGAGAGAAAGGGAGACAGAGGGACAAAGAGATTTGGCCTGTGTTGTGTGTAGGTGCCTACAAACTGTTTCACATATACATTCACCATACACACACAAATACACTTATACATACTGCTCTGGCTCGTACAGGGCATGCTCAGGTCATGAGATCACTTCCTGTGTAGAGAGATTTGGCCTGTGTTGTGTGTAGGTGCGCACGCACGCACACACACACACACACACACACACACACACACACACACACACACACACACACACACACACTCACAAACACATAACTGGCTTTGGCTCTAGAAACTGAATGAGG
>NC_063192.1:27517928-27520428 GCF_017589495.1 Alosa alosa | reverse complement strand
ATGGAGGATAGGGTTCTCTCTTGTTAGGATTATACAGTCAGCTGCTGTTTCACTGGTATGTTTCAGGGAGTTTGTCTTTCATGAGATTAACTCTGTGACACCGTACAGTACAATAGACATGAAAATGACAATAGAAAGGAATGGAAATGGGAATAAACAAGACAATTCATACTCTCTCTCTCTCTCTCTCTCTCTCTCTCTATATATATATATATATATATATATATATATATATATATACAGTATATATTCATTCCTCTCTCTCACTTTGTCTCACCCCTTTTCTCTCTGTCTCTCTCTCTCTCTCTCTCTCTCTCTCTCTATTTATTCCTCTCTCTCTTTGTCTCACCCCTTTTCTCTCTCTCTCTCTCTCTCTCTCTCTATTTATTCCTCTCTCTCTTTGTCTCACCCCTTTTCTCTCTCTCTCTCTCTCTCTCTCTCTCTCTATTTCATTCCTCTCTCTCTTTCTCACCCCTTTTCTCTCTCTCTCTCTCTCTCTCTCTATTTATTCCTCCCTATCTTTCTCACCCTTTCTCTCTATGTCTCTCTCTTCTTGTCATGTCCTCTGTCTCTCTCTCTATCCACCTTTCCATTTATTTCTCTCTGCATCTCTTACCCCTTCTGCCTTTCTCTCTTTCTCTCTTCCAATCCCCCTCTCCCTGTCTCTCCTCCGTCTGTCTTTCTCTACCCCCTTTTACTTTCTCTCTTTTCTGCTTTTCTCCGCTCCTTTCTCTATCCCCCTTTCCTCTCTTCCCACACCCGTCCCCATCCCCAGGATCATCTGGTCCCTCGCCTGGTCTCAATCTCACCCTGATCTGAACGCATGTGCACCTTTGGAAAGGGAAATGTGCTTGGCTGCAGAGATAAATAAATACATAAGTAAATAAATAAATAAGGAACCCTCAATTAAAATCGGCCCGGCTGTAAATTGTGGCTTGGCGGCGTCTGTGCGTCAGCTGCAAAGTCTTTTGGTGGATGTGTGTGTGTGTGTGTGTGTGTGTGTGTGTGTGTGTGTGTGTGTGTGTGTGTGTGTGTGTATGTCTGTGTGTAAGTGCATGTGTGTGATTGTATGCATGCCTGTGTGTCTGTGTCTGTGTTTGTGTGTGTGTGTGTGTGTGTGTGTGTGTGTGTGTGTGTGTGTGTGTGTGTGTGTGTCTGAGCATGTGTGTGCGCGCGTTTGTGTGTATGCCTGTAAGCTACACAGATCCGGAGAGGCGATGTGTGTGGAGCATCGGCTCCTGCCTCTCTTTGGGAGGCTGACTGACACTTTATTACAGATGAGCGTCTGGAAGTTTGGCTGTGGGCCTCTCTGTCTCCCTCTCTGGAATTCCTCCTGCTCGTCCTCGGAGTGCGGCGAGGGAACAGACTGCTCACGGGAAGCCAAGGTCGCGAGTTCACCACTGATAGAGCATGTGCTGAGACATAAATATGGCCTCCTTAGCACTGACACACTGGGAGCGGTGTTGGATTAAAAAATGACTAATGTTTTAAGTAAATAACAGTGACAGAAAAAAAATATCCCCCTTGTCCTGAAAAGACCTCTGCCTCCACAAACACCCCTAGGCCATTCAGGTGTTATAAAAGCTTCAAGTGGAACATCCACCTGAGACGAATGAATTTTCAACTAGACACAGGGCCTAGCAGGGAATCTCCAGGGAAGACAGACAGTGCTTTGTACAGACACTCCCTGATTCACCATGCCAGCCACAGGAAGGCCATGATAGGCCAGGAACGAGAGCCAAACACTCTGTGCCATCCACATCCAGGGACAGCACACTGTGCTCACACACACACACACACACACACACACACACACACACACACACGTGAGCTGCTCACCCACCGACTATAGGATACGCTACGCAGGTCACACACGGCACGTGAGCTTAAATAGTTTTACAAACTCACGTTGAGCCACAAGGCCATGTACTCACAGTGGAGACTAGCACTAGTACATACAGTAGACTAGTACTAGTACATGCTATTCTGTATTACTAACCTTAACCCCAAATGTCAGTACATCTTGTAACAGGCATTTACATAAGAATAATTTGTTTGTGCATTGTACTAATTAATTAAATAAAAACTGTATTGATACAATACAATGCACCTAACGCTGCTTATTCACCATGGGTTTTAGCACTCATGGGTTTGGGGCTATTCATTTCATTGGATATGATGAATGGGAGAAGTATCCCCGAGTTCTATTTTCTGCAGCAACAGTAGGACTTCCCTGGCACAGGCCGCGTCCCAGCTGCGTGGTGAGTGTGTTTGTCCTGTCCCCAGGGCGAGCGATGTGCCGGTGGCGTCCAAGCGCTGCTACTCTCCAGGGCTCTGAATCACAGCGAATCATTATTAGCAGGGCTCGCTGCTGCGTGTCTGACTGTGCAGGGGTCCGTGCCGGCGTGGTGTAAACATGAAGGGCCCGCCGTTGCGTTCTTACTCACAGAGAGCTGGCGTGTGCGTGTGAACTCGTATCAAAACATTCTCATGGACACTT
>NC_063192.1:27507928-27512928 GCF_017589495.1 Alosa alosa | reverse complement strand
ATCTATCTATCTATCTATCTGTCTGTCTGTCTGTCTGTCTGTCTGTCTGTCTGCCTGCCTATCTATCTGTATCTATCTATCTGTCTGTCTGCCTATCTACCTATCTATCTATCTTACAGTAAGCCTGTCTGTCTGTTGGCCTGTCTGTCTGTCTAAATGTCTTCCCGCTCGTCTGTCTCTCTTTTTTTGGTCTGTCTATTTATTTCTGTCATTCCTCTTCTTCTCATGCCCAAATGAGAATGACAGAATGTTCCGGAGCCCTCCTTAAATCACCTTGTGACAGAGAGATAGAGGATGAGTGAGCAGGAGGAAAGAGAGAGATAAAGGGAGAGAGAGAGAGAGACAGAGTGTGAGAGAGAGAAGGGGGGGGGGGTGGGGGTGAGAGAGTGTCTTACGAATGAACCTATCAATCCCGGCTGCCTATTACCCAGTGTGAAAAGCATCTCGATAGCAGACGCCTAGTTAGCGCGCTTGTTCAAAATGAATAAAATGCAAGTCGTGGGGGCTGGCAGCTACAGCGTGGATTATTGATTAAGCCGTGTCAGAAAAATAGAAGTCGGCACCATTAAAAGTACAAATTATGCGCCGCGTTTAGCTGCGCCTCTTATTCATGAAACGTCGAGCGAGTACAAATGGGGGAAAGACGACAGGACTCTTCTTCTTCCTCGTTCTCCTCTTCCTCGTCTACCACTCCTTGTCTTCGGATGGTCCCGCTGTGCCGCACTGTCTCAAACTGTTCCACAGAAGTTGAGTTACCTTTCACAATACCCCCTTGAAGAAGGAGGAAGGTAGAAAGAAAAACAGAGGAGGAGAGGGAGAGAAAAGTGGGCATAAAATATAAATGAAAGAGACAGGAGATTTTTCCTATGTTTGTGTTTGTGTATGTGTGTGTGTGTGTGTGTGTTTTATGTGTGATGGCTTGTTGTATGAGTTTAATTTGAATAAATTGGCTTCAGACACATGCTTCCAAGGAATGTTGTCATTTTGGTTCTCTGTTGGCTTTTTGTTTAGTGTCATAGTGAATGCGAGAGCTAGTTGATTATGTTAAAGAATGAGCGAGGCATAGTGATCTGTTATTCCTGGATCTACATGTCGAGGACTAGGGAGACAAAATCCGGCTACCCAGGCAGAATAAATCTTCATCCTCTCTCTACCTGTCCCTAATTTTAAAGAGGAAAGTTCCAGAACAATTTGTAGTTCTTCCTATCTGATCAAAAACATGGTTATGAATTTCAGTGTGTGAGGCACTAATACCGTGATCCCTGGGGCAAGACAGCAGCAAATGTCAATCACTTTTTTCTGCCCCTCACCAAAATAACAGTAAAGGTGTAAATTGATAGAATGATGGAGAGGGGTGAGGGGTGGGGTGCGGGGGGGGGGCGTGACAGACCCCCCTCCCCATCTCACTCTCTGCTAGACTCTTCATTCTGAGTAAGGAGCATCCATTTAATTATGTAACAAATGAAATGATATTATTTTGACACTTAGCCAGATGGCAAGGCTTTGCCCCCTCTACATGGGCATGGGGGGGTTGAGGGTGACAGAGAGGGAGTGAGAGATGAGAAAAGAAAGAGAGAGACCATGAGACAGAGACACCATGAGATGTGGTGAGAGAGAGAGAGAGAGAAAGAGAGAAAGAGAGAGATGAAATATGGGCAAAGAAAGGTAGTGAGAAGAACTTTGGAAGAGATCGGAAAATATTTTGCACAACAGAACAGCACAGGAGAGTGAATGAGAAGGAGGATGAGAGGGGGAAAGAAAGAAAGAAAGAAAGAAAGAAAGAAAGAAAGAAAGAAAGAAAGAGAAAGAAAAAATGAGAATGAAAGAGAGTGACAATGTTGAAGAGGGAAAAAAGACAGAAGAGGCAGAAACCTTAAGCAAGGCAGAGAAAGATGTAAGAGGTGAAATTAATTTGAGAACGCAGCGAGGACTCCGATGTGCCGTGAGGTTACACCACAGTGGAGTAATGAGACTCAGAGGCCACGCTGTGCTTCAAACAGAGCCTCGCGCCTCTCACCTGGCACACACACACACACACACACACACACACACACACACACACACACAGATGAAAACACAGTGGCTGTGAGAGGACTTTTATTTAGTGGGGGCGAGGAGGCCGAGGCTGAGGGGGCCGTGCTCAATAATTCATAGAGGAGCGCCCCGCGTAAGCCGTCATGCACATGACACATCCTGGGAACCCGAGGCCACTGCCACGCCTACACACACACACACACACACACACACACACACACACACACACACACACACACACACACACACACACACACACACACACACAAACACGGAGACATGAACAAGTACACTCACAGGTGCACACAGACACATATGCAGACATGCACATAGTGTACACACCCACACACACACATACACACTAGCACACACACTCACACATACACTCACACAAGTATAAACATGCTCCTGTCATGCACACACACGTACACACACACACTCACGCACATGCCTAAATGTTCCGTCGTTTCTCATGCTACGGTGACAGGTCATTAATCTCATGATGCAACTCAGAACGACACAATAACAACAACAGAAGAAGAAGAAGCAGGAGGAGGTGGGGGGGGGGGGGGGGGGACGGAGAGCGCCAGGGTCCCTTTTTATGCCGAGCCACGGTGCTTTGTCTGGCAGGGACCCTGCGTTTTATGCATTTTTTAAAAGGCCTTTTTGTTGTTGATGTTGATGTTGATGTTGTTGTTGTTGTTGTTGCTGCTGTTGTTTCCGTTAAGCCAAGAAGAAGAGGGTGGAGGAAGAAAAAGAAAAAGGGGTGAGTGTCTTAGATCTCAGGCAGGTCTGAAGAGAAGTCTGCAAACCTGAGGGCTCTTTTGTTCTATCATTTCCCTTCCATCATCAGTGGAGCCCAGCCTTTAGTATTATGGCCCAATCCACACTCCAACACAACCTTTCAGTCTCACTTGCAAAGGGACAGCAACATACTATAGACCAAATGTACCATGTAATGCAATAGTGTAAAATGTGTAAAATAGTGTAAAATGTATATGTAATATGATATCTAGTTTGAAAAAAAGACATACTGTATGTAAAATGTATATGTAATATGATATCTAGTTTGAAAAAAAGACATACTGCATTACTTAAAACATGAATTACAAAAAATAGTAACTGAGGTATTTACAGATTGTTTTAGTTAATTGCAACTAATTGCAAGAATTTTATAAACTAAAATAATTATCAATTATTTATAAATCTGCCTTGCTTTAAATGGATTGATATTCTCAACAAACGAATTGCTAATTAGCAATCAGGTAAGTATCTCAGGGTGGGGGCTCTGAGATGAAAGAATAAGCTGATGGAGAGGTTGGCAAGACAGAGGTTGAGAGAGAGAGAGAAAGAGAGAGAGAGAGAGAGAGAGAAGGGGGGGTAAGGTGAAGTATGCGGTGTCTCTCTCCTTTATGTTGCGTAATGGTGTTAATTGCAGTACTAATTGGACACTCATTACCCCCTCCTCTTTGGTTGCAGGAGGCCTCATGTGAGTGTGGACCAAGGCACACACACACACACACACCATTAAAGTTTTTGCAGATTCTTAGTTCTTTCTTACATAACACACACATATACCATTACAAACTTCTTAATGCTATGTTTGTGAGTGCATTTTCACTTATGGATATGTTTGTTTCAAGAGTTGAGTGTGTGTGTGTGTGTGTGTGGGTGTGTGGGTCTGTGGGTTTATATGATGTGGGGTATCAGCTGGCGTTGTGGTCCAACAGCTCCCCTGTGTGAGAGGAGAGGAGGATGAGTGGCGAACAGGGACGCAAGTAAGAGAGCGAGGGAGCAGAGGGGAGTGCAGTGGAGGAGAGAACACCAGTGTGGAACAGTGCGTGTGTGGTTGGGGTATTGTGGTGGAGTGTGTGTGTGTCTGTGTGTGTGTGTGCATGGTGGTGTGTGTGTGTGGTGGGGGGTATTATGGGGTGTGTGTGTGTGTGTGTGTGTGTGTTTGTGTGGTGGGGGTATTATGGTGTGTGTGTGTGTGTGGTGCGGATATGGTGTGGTGTGTGTGTGGGAGGGTGTTGGAGCTGAATCAGCGGGAAGCGGCTCCTAATCACCGCTGCTCATCTGTTAATGAAGTTAATGAAGAATGTGACAGAAACCGAACGTGCTGAGACGGGAGAAGTTCCACCACACTGAATAGGCTTCTGTTGCCTCTCTCTCTCTCTCTCTCTCTCTCATTCTCTCTCTCTCTCTCTCTCTCGTTCTCCCCCAACTCCCTCAGCCCCTCTCTGCCAGCTTGTGAATACCCGCCTGACACCCCCAACCCTCACACACACACACACACACACACACACACACACACACACACATACACACACAACTCCTCTTTATACCCACCATCTCCTCCCATCTTCATGGCCTCTTACCACAGCCTCCCATCCCCAACACATACGCACCCATCTACCCACGCACCCACCCACACACACACACACACCCACACACACACACACACACACACACTCACACACCCACATGCTCTTCTCACCCAGCACGCTGCATCTGTTTGTGCTGATCTGAAAGAGCTTATTGACAAACTGCTGTGCGCCCTCACCCCTGCGTGGTTAACACAGTCATCCCCCAGACACTGATGTGTGTGTGTGTGTGTGTGTGTGTGGGGGTATAAACATGCTCATGACACCAGTGTCAGGCTGTGAAGAGCTAATTAAATTTATTTGCCTCTGGGAAAAAAAATGTAACAGAAATAATCTTTCTCATCAAGCGTGTGGTGATTTGATCCAACAGTTTGGGCTTCTCAAAGACAAACGAACTCAACATGGCCATAAAGCACAAACAAAGTTGAACAAAGACACCCAGGAGAGGTATTCGGTACTTGTAGACAAACATGTTTGTGTGTTTATGTCTGTGTGTGTGTGTGTGTGTGTGTAGATTTATGACTGTGACCTGATCACTCTCTTCTCTCTCTCTCTCCTTTCCATTTCCCTCTCTCTCTCTCT
>NC_063192.1:27497928-27502928 GCF_017589495.1 Alosa alosa | reverse complement strand
AATTGTCGACGATTTTTGTAGACCCACAGCGTATTCTATGTTATAGCTATGGGCACATGATATGGCTCGTTTGAAAGGTGAGACTTTAAGCTCTCAGTGGGTACAAACCGTTTATTTCTACATGCCTCTGTTCCTGAGAAATCCCAAGCTAAACAGTGGCTAGTTTTCATGGGAACAAAAAATTGGCACTCGGTGCTAAAACGAATGTGTTGAAAACAACACAACTTGAATCCAATAGGGACAACACATTTTTTGTTGTTTCCAACACAATACTTTTATTATTTGTTTCACAGTGTGTGTTGAAAATAACACAACTTGCATTGAAAACAACACACCTTGCATTGTTTTTAACACATATCTATGATAGATAGATAGATAGATAGATAATTGATCCCCAAGGGGAAATTCAGGGGGTCTCAGTAGCATACAGACATCACACACAACATGCACTTACAGCAGAAATGGTAAATATAAGTATAAGTATAAACATATAACCAAACTCCACTGTACAATAGACAGTAGGAGATAAGAAAAACTAACAAAACTAAATACTAAATATACTATATAAATTAAATGTAAAAAATCCAGTGTGCTTGAGGGTGATCAAGCATGAAACGCTTGTAGTGACAGGGCCCCTTTAAGAGCCTCCGATGTCCAGATAAGGATAACACAGTTTGTGTTGTTTCCAACACATTTGCTTTAAGAGTGTTGAGCAATGTTGCAGGACAACCACATAACCGCACTGTAAAAAGTTTAACGTAAAATTTACAGCAACTTGCTGGCAGCAAATAACCAGCAAGTTGCTGTATTTTACTCTACAGTACACCTACTGTATATGAAATCACAGTACCTATGCCTGATACTGTAAATGCAAACTACAGTAGTACTACCAGTGCTGTAATGTATACAGTATTGAATTGTCTACCGTATT
This sequence comes from Alosa alosa, assembly GCF_017589495.1. Taxonomy (NCBI): domain Eukaryota; kingdom Metazoa; phylum Chordata; class Actinopteri; order Clupeiformes; family Clupeidae; genus Alosa; species Alosa alosa. The sequence goes on along the minus strand of NC_063192.1, from coordinate 27,501,997 downwards.
TTTAATCACAGTACTTATGGATCATACTGTAACTTAGTACAGTAGTAATACCAGTGCTGTAATATTATATACAGTAATTTTGGGAAATTCATATCCTGCTTTATCTACAGCCAGGATAAATTTGACTAGGCCTAGGTATGGTTTTAGGCTACACAAACTTGCATAAATAACCATTGACAACTTGTTATCAGTTTGAAAAGCAAGTACATTTATTCACTTTTTTTCTTCGTGTGCTGCATCCTAACGTTAGACCAACGGTTGCAGTCAGCCTGATCCACCACCAGTAGCAGAGTGAAGCAGCACCTAGCAGAAATAGAAGAAAAAAAGATAAACAGTGTTAGATAACAATTTTCAACTGAAACTGAAGGCTACTTACAAGTGAAACTTTAGAATAATCATTTATATATATACTATATGTTTTTGAGTTTACTGTCAAAATGCCAGGCTGAAGATGGTGTTAGCATAACTCAGTTTCAAAGGTATATTTAGCTGCTAACGTTAGCCAGCTGGGTGAGCTCATTGATGATGTTTGCTTGCAGCAACACATAGATATATGTACTGATTACGATGAGTTAACGTTACATAAGTTAGCTGGTAGCAGCTAAACCTCCACGTTAACGTTAACCAGCAGCACATCATCTTCAGCCTAACATTGTGACAGTAACATACTAGGCCTAGCACTACTAGCGAATGTTTTATATAAATTATATGAATATAATAAACTGTAACTTATTGAGAACTAAGGTAGCAGCTAGGCCTAATATAAATGAGACTGCCAAAACGTTAACGTAACATAAAACATTAACGTTAATGCCACCTTCACAGCAACAGCAACTATTATAGCTAGCCTAACCTTACTTACTTAGTTGATGACTTAGCATGGATGAGTTTGTAAGTTAGACAGTACAACGTACATAGACTGTACACATGCCCGAATTTAATGTAGTACAATTTCACAATGAAACATTAACGTTACATAAATAAATGCTTGCTTACCATTAGGGTGGAGCTGCGAACTTGACAGAGTGCTGAACACCTTTGGTCTGACTGACTGAACTGTTGCTCAAAAATGATCTCCTGCCGCCCCGGACAGTTCAAACGTCGTCCGCGATTTTGCACGTTTCAATCACCACGTCAAAATTTCCCAGTAAACCATAAATCCATGACTTTTCAATATCTTTTCAAAATGATGATTTGGATGGAAAATCAACATAATATCAATGTCACCTTGCTATCTGGGAGCTTAACTTTGTATTTATGTGCAAAAAGAAAACAGAAAACCCCAACTGATTTTTTCCGCCATGTTTTTCAAAATTTTCAAAAAAAAGCTGACAAGTGAGGGATTACTGATTTTATTACTGTGTTATTTAGCAGCAAATTTTTATTACTGTAGTTTGACCATTTTTGACCATAATTCATAGCGAAACTACAGCAACATACTGTATTCACAAATACAGTACACATTTTCCTCAAAAACAGCAGTGATGCTGTGAAAATCACAGAATCTTGTTACAGTGCGGTTCCAAGTGTTCCAATGATTCAATGGTTCTTACGAGAAAACTGATGATTAAAATTCTCAATTCTTAGTTGGTGTGAGAAAAGGAGTGTTTTGTGTGTGTGAGCAATCTACATGTTACACAACACACACACAGACACACACACACAAACACACACACACACACACACACACACACACATACACATGCACACACACACACACACACACACACACACACACGCACGACGCACACACACACGCATATGCACATACGCACATGCACACACACACACATGCTTCCAAACATAGACTGCATGTGCTCACACATTCAGTAGGCCACACACTGACATGTAATGCACCACCTCTCACCCCCTCTCCCACATTTCAGCCTCATTTTCCAATGTGTGCTCACCAAATCAGCCATGAATCCAATCCCGCTCACAGCTACCCCCTGATTTGCAGCCCATATGTGCAGAGTAGATGGCTACCCCGTGTCTTTAAGTCTTTAAGAGCCTCCGATGGATAGAGAGAGAGAGAGAGAGAGATTACCCACACAGCAAAGAAGGCATTAATCTGGGTGTATACCACCTAAACCAAATATTTAATCATGTAGCCCAAATCTCAAATTTGCCCATAAATAAAAACAAACAAAAGAAAATAAAATCAGACGAATGGATTGATTCTGAATGCAAACAACAAAGGAAAGACCTGAGAAAATGATCAAATCAAAAACACCGCCAACCAGACAACCAAGAAATACGTATCCAGTACATGGAACGCCTTAAAAGATACAAACATACAGTAAGAACAAAGAAAAAACAATATATACAAAACCAGCTTAATGATCTAAAGGAATCAATCAATTCAAACAAATTCTGGCACCAATGGAAACATCTGAACAAAAGGCCCAATGATGACTTAACAATTCAGAACGGTGATATATGGAAAGAACACTTCAAAAAACTTTTCAACAATATCACCCTAAATTCCAATCAACAACAAATATCAGACAGATTAGAAAACCGTGAGACAGTCATAATAAAAGAAAATCAAAACCCACTGGATTTCCCACTAACTCCAAAAGAACTTGGAGCCTGTGGTTTAGATGGCATCCTGAATGAGATGCTCATACATACAGACGTAAAGTTTAAATTGGCTATTCTAAAACTTTTCAATCTTATATTAAACATTGGTTACTTCCCTGATTCCTGGAATGAAGGACTTATCACGCCCATATATAAGAGTGGTGACAAGCTGGACCCAAACAATTACAGGGGCATCTGTGTCAACAGCAACCTTGGTAAAGTGCTCTGCAGCATAATTAACACTAGAATAATTGATCACCTCACAGAACACAACGTCTTGCATAAAAATCCAATTGGATTCCTCCCAGACCATCGAACATCAGACCACATCTTCACCCTTAACACCCTCATTGATAAACATGTAAACCAAAATAAAGGAAAAATATTTGCTTGTTTCGTGGACTTCCAAAAGGCATTTGACTCCATATGGCATAAAGGCCTATTATATAGACTCATCCAGAGTGGCGTGGGAGGCAAACTCTATGACATAATTAAATCTATGTATTCAAGCAGCAAGTGCGCTGTTAAAATAGGATGTAGCAGGACCGATTTCTTCCATCAAAGGAGGGGAGTACGACAGGGCTGTAGCTTAAGCCCTACACTATTTAACATCTATATAGACGAGCTGGCAAACACATTGCAGAACTCTGCAGGTCCAGGACTCATGCTGCAGGACACTGAAGTCAAGTGCTTGCTCTTTGCAGATGATTTGGTTTTGTTGTCACCGACGAAAAAAGGCCTCCAACATCACATGGATGTACTGGCAAAATTCTGCCAGACAGGGGCCGTGAAAATAAACCCTCAAAAAACCAAGGTACTTATCTTCCAAAAACGTTCCAGGCTACAGGGAAATGCAAACAACTTTAAAATAGGCAACATCAAAATTGATCATACAAACAACTATACCTATTTAGGTATAACCCTAACTTCAACAGGACACCTTGGCTTGGCTGTGAAGGAACTACAAGAAAAGGCAAAAAGAGCATTTTATGCCATCAAAAGATCAATTAAATTGGAACTACCAATTAGAATCTATATTAAAATATTTAAAACTGTAATTGAGCCAATAGCACTATATGGCTGTGAGGTATGGGGCTTGGGGTATGAGTTTTCAAGCTGGGATAAACATTCCAACCAAAGCCCTGCATACAGAGTTCTGCAGAAGTATTTTCCGGCTACAGAGGAGGACGTCGAACAACGCATGCAGGGCAGAATTAGGCCAATACCCCCTAATAATCAACATTCAAAAAGGAGCCCTTAAATTCTGGCAACACATTAAAATGAGCCACCCCGACTCACTCCACCATCTAGCTCTGAAAAGCCAAGAGCAAAACATAGGAAGGAGCCCACTTAGCCAACTTGTCCTGAGACTCAGTGATGTAACACCATCCCACGTCACTGAGGCCCAGGACAATGTTACAGTAGCAAGAAAAAATAGACCCAACCAAATTACAAACAATGAAAAGGAAAATCACCTATTGGAAAG
>NC_063192.1:27447928-27492928 GCF_017589495.1 Alosa alosa | reverse complement strand
AAAACACTACACATTTGTCTCGCATATGTTTTCACACAGTCAAATATGCAAAAACCCACACACACAGACACACACATCCAAATATACATTTCCAAACATGTGTGCGCTCTAACAAACACACAGACACACACACACACACACACACACAGACACACACACACACACACACACACACACACACACACACACACACACACACACACACACACAGAGAGAGACTCAAAACACACACATTTAAGACACTAGCAGTTCCCCCATCCCCCATATAACCAACAATATTTCTTATGAGCTCCTCGGCCAGCAGCTCTTCATGAATTTTTATTAAACAAAACTGTAAGCAGATTGATTTCACCACCAAGGCTTTTATTGTGATTCCTATTTAATTCTTTTCTCCCTCATCCTCTACTTCTTTCCTCTCTCCCTCTCTCACTCTCACTCTCTTCCTCCTTTCCTCCTTTCCTCTCACTCTCTTCCTCCTTTCCACCCACTTTTTCCCTTTCCTTTCCTCTTTGTTTTCCCCTCCTTTCTCCTTTCCCTCTCTTTCTTTGTATTTGTTTTTTTCTTTTCTCCCACCCTCTTTCTCTCTTTCGCTGTCTTTCTTTCATGCTCTTCACCATTGCTTTCTTTCTCTGTTTCTCCATATGCTCTCTTATTTTCTTTCTCTCCCTTTCTCTCTTTCTATTTCTCTCCTCCCTCTCTCTCCTCTCCTCTCTCTCTCTTTCTCTTCCTCCTGTTCTCTGTGTTTTCGCCCTGCTTCATTGCCATGCCAGCCTTGGCAGATTTACCTCCCTGGATTTGTGGCACTGAATAGAGTCGTTGTGTGTGTGTGAGTGTGTGTGTCCCTGTGTGTGCGAGTATGTGTGTGCATTTTATCTGTATCTGTAAGTGTATATATGTGTGTGTATGTCTCTGCAAGTATGTGTGCATATGTGTGAGAGAGAGAGAGAAAGATAGAGAGAGAAGTGTGTGTATATCATCTGTCTCTGTAAATGTGTGTGTGTGTGTGTGTATTTCTCTGTGTGCGTGTGTTTGCGAGCATTGTTTGTGCTGCAGCGGTAAGCAGAGTGGAGAGAGGAAAATGAGCCCTCTGCAGAATGGCCTCTGCAGAATAACGGCCTCTAACTGTGTGCAGATAAGCTGTCGTGTGGTGAGGCTGGAGGCCTCATCCCCCATGTGTGTGTGTAGGGAGAGCCTGTGTGTGTGTGTGTGTGTGTGTGTGTGTGTGTGTGTGTGTGTGTGTGTGTGTGTGTAGGGAGCCCAGGAAGGAGAGCCTGTGTGTGGGAGGGCCGTGCTGCTGCAGCCCGGCCTTACTGGGGACCATGCCCAACCCTGCACAGCACAGTGCACTCAGACAGAGATGGTCTCGGAGCTGATGTACATACACACACATATACACACTTACACATACACATGTAGACATACACACTTAACACATATATACACTTACTCATGTACATAGACACACCACAAAAAGTCACAGGCACACATTCAAAGACAAACACACACACGCACACTGGCAAATACAATTAGAATACAATACATACACACACATATGCATACAGGCACCACTGCGCATACTCATAGTTTCTGAAATGCTGAAATAATTACGCCCACAAACTTGTCCTGATACGCAGACCTGGAAATTGGAAACTGTTCAGAGCACAATCACAGGATTACTAACACACGCACGCACGCACGCACGCACGCACGCACGCACGCACATACTGTACAGTACACGCACACACATACACGCAACCAAATCACTGACACACACTTGCATACTGGTGGTGAGTTCCCCCACACTGTGATCTGCACAGCTGAATGCCCCCACTCTCCCCATACAGCCCCATGTGCTCTGCGGCGTCATTAAAGCAGTGGTGCACGAAGCCTGCTGCCGCTTCACAAAGACCCACGCACGCATCATCAAAGCGCGCCCAGAGCGACCACAGGGCGATTAACATGAGGGGCTGCAGACGTCAGAGCCCTAACCCACTGTCCCAATTTCCCATCATCCCCCTGTCCCTGTCCCTGTCCCTGTCCCCCCACACACACACACACACTCCCCTCTCTGGCTTGCACCCAAGAAAGCCTCTCAAAGGCGGGTCCTGGGGGCGCCTGTGCCAACACTGTGTCCTTGTGTCCCCAGAGTGCTCTCATCCCACCATGAGCTGTGGAGCACAAGGACCTCAGTGTGCCGTGGTGATGACACTGCTATTGCCCCCTATCTGTCAGGAGGAGTCACAGCTCCAGGCCCATTGGTTGCTTCAATTCATTTAGAATCAATTCCACTCAATCTCATTTATGTAGTGACAAACCAATCAAATGGTTTAAGCATTGTTCAAATGTGTGTGTGTGTGTGTTTGTGTGTGTGTGTGTAAGATGATGTTTGTGTGTAAGTGTCTGTGCATCTTTGTGTGCGTGTGTGTATATGTACTGTGTGTGTGTGTGTGTGTGTGTGTACGTGTGTGTGTGTGTGTGTGTGTGTGTGTGTGTGTGTGTGTGTGTGTGTGTGTGTGTGTGTGTGTGTGCGTGTGCTCAGAGCAGAATGAATGAGGATCAGTCTTGGACCTGCTGCGCGTAACGAGGCCTCCTGCCGCCTCCCGCTGTCTCTCTCCCCAGCAGGCCTGTGTTTGCACAGCAATGCTCTGTGCCACACACACACACACACACACACACACACACACACACACCTCCTCCCTCCCACCCTGTTCCGCTCTCTTTCTCCCCTTCCTTTCTTTATCGTTCTGTCTCTCTGTAGGAGGTGGCAGTAATTGGGCTGTTGTCAATGGCAAATTAGCCGGGATTACGAGTGCCGCAACTCCCGGAAAGCACCGCCGCCACTTTCCAAATGTCGGCCTAGCAGGGTCAGGAGGAGGCAAGGAGTGTGTGTGTGTGTGTAGTATATATATATATATATATATACATATATATATATATATACATGTGTGTGTGTGTGTGTGTATGTGTGTTAGGTGAACCAGCTGCAGTGGCTCTATGACCCTGCAGGTGTGTTTAAAAGCACATCACATCACACACACACACACACACACACACACACACACACACACACACACAGGGGCTTTAATGTGAGAGATAATGTCTTATACCTGCCTGCCCTAAGTAGGTCTACGGACAGAGTGTCCAGGAGACAAAGCAAGTATCTCTCTCTCTTTCTCTCTCTCCCTCCATCTCTCCCCCCTCTCTCTCTCACCCTTTCTTTCTCTCTCTGTACAGTAGTCGACACACAGTACACACAGCATACTAATCAGCTTTGATTAGCCCACCTTCTACGCTGAAGGAAAATAAAAACATGTAAAATCCAACTTCAAAACTTCGGCTGATCTGCGGAGAGGGAGCCAGACAGGGCGTGACATTAGTGGCAGTCAACTGAAGAGTTGCCGCCGGGACAGACAGCGACAGAGACAGAGACACACACACGCTCACACACACATGGGTGACGCGACATGACATGACATGACGGACAGAATAAAGATGGTCTAGTCTAAATGCACGGCATGTCAGTGTCGGTGTCAGGCAGATGGGAGCATCCGTTAGCGCCCTGACAGGTTAGCGCGCTCCCCAGTCACTGTCAGACGAAGTGTGTGATGGGTATGTGTGTGTGTGTGTGTGTGGATCAGTGGGCTGGGTTGACTCTTAGCTGTTAGCGTTGCTGTTAGCACTGTGATGTGTTTGGGTAGCCTGAGGGGGGAATAATAGTCTGACTGGGTGTCTTGGTCTCTTGATCCTTGAGTAGATGTGTTGGCAGTGACGAGGTGTCTGTTGTTGGCGTTTGACTAACTGATGTGGAGCACCTGGAAACTACTGCGACTGTAATTGCCCTGTCTGCTCAGTCTGTATGTGTGTGTGTGTGTGTGTGTGTCTCCTTTTCACATGTTTGTGTTTTCCCCACCTCCCAGTCTTTCATCTAGTTCTATTCTTTCTTTCTTTCTTTTTTGTTGTTGTTTATAGACGATGTCTATGAAATGCTCAATAAATCCCTGAGTTATTAGTTCTCTAAATTTATGATTTCTGCATGTATGTTTTGTTGTCATTGATTGTTTGTTGTATAGACTTCTTATATATAATAGGTAGATACAGTGTCTCATCGTCCATCCTAGTATGTATGTATATTATAAAGTATAGACTTCAAATTCATATATTCAATCCTTGGAGGTTCGGTAGATACAGTAGCCTCTCATCGTCCAGTCCTAGTTAGTGTTAGGTCTCCTGGGTTTGTGAGTGGGGTGGTGTCCTGGGTCACACACACAACAGCAAAGGTGAACAGCAGGCAGTAGTACAGACCAGGGCTAGGCACTAAGCGTGGTGAGAGACAGAAGGCAGATTCGAGTTACCGGGGGCTGAAGATCGGGAGTAATCGAGAAGATCCGGGAAGGCAGGTCAGGGATAGCCAGGGAGGCAGTAGAACAGGGGGGCAAGTCAAGAAAGGATCCAATCACAGGTAGTAGTCAGAGAGTAGACAGGCAGGCAGGTTACTGGTCAGGTTTGAAGACGATCTGACAGGGCTTGGCTGAAAAACAGAGCTTTATATACTGGGAGAGGTTAGTGGCGAAATGCAGTGCAGCTGGCAGAAATTAAAGGCAGGGCGGAGCTTCGTTAGGCAGAGTAGAGAGAGAGTGAGCAGAGTGGCAGAGAATTGAATCAATTAAGGTTGTTACCAGGGAGAGAGAATGCTCATGACAGCGTCAGTAGTATGTTATGTGCTGCTCTGTTGGTCATATGTGGAACAGAGCCGACTTCTCCACTGGGGATATAGATTCACCTCCCTCCTAACTCTGCCCGTGCAACCACTACTGTCCTGGGAGAAAACATGACCCAAAAACATGTGTGTGTGTGTGTGTGTGTGTGTGTGTGTGTGCGTGTGTGTGCGTGTGTGCATGTGTGCGTGTGTGCGTGCGTGCTGCCTCATCTGCCACAGGGCACAGACTGCAACACAGTAGGTAGCTGAGGCTGTGAATAGGATTCTCTGGTGGGTTAAGCTACGTGTAGGAGTTTCGTTCAAGAGCATCACATCACGCCATTGAAACGAAGCTTCAGTTTCCGTGTGTAGGATTCCTGCTCCCTCCATAACGGGTAATCCCCCCCTGCTCTGGAGGGTAATACGCAAAAGAATAACAAGAAAACAACACAAGTACTGTAAACAGGCCCACTCATGTCATTGAAATCACAGTCTAACCCGTCGAGCTGGTTGGGTTGGATGATCAGAGAGTTACTTTGGTATAAAGCGTGTTGGGAGTGATTAGACATGAATGGGGGTTCAGAAATCCCCTGCTTGGGTTTGCATGTCTCTCTCTGGCACTACTTATTTGACAATGCACAATGTTCCAGAATAACATCAACGCGTTCTACTGTGTAGCGGAAAACAAGAGCTGTCTTTTTTCTCCTTCTTTCTGTCTCCCTCACTCTTCTGAGGAGTAACGAGTGCCTTAAGTCATTTAGGGTGAGCAGCCCACAAACAAGACATTCTGATATTCCCATGACAACCACAACTGCTCGTGTTCTAGGGCTCTTGGCCGAGCGCCGATGCCAGAATGACTGTCCCCTGCCTGTCCTGTCTGTCTGCAGGCATACTTTTTGAGGTTCTCACAGTCAGAGAGAGAGAGAGAGAGAGAGAGAGAGAGAGAGAGAAAGAGAGAGGAGAGAAAGAAAAAGAAAGAAAGAAAGAAAGAAACAGAGATAGAAACCCACATTGGCTGAAGCTCACAGCCACTTCATCGTAAACACTTGCGGTAATTCATTTCTATGAACCTCAAGTCGCTGACACACATTTGTGGATGTTTTAAAGCAGTACGACTTTATAATGGACCACTTCTTCTGTCTTGCCTGCATTTACAGCAGCATGAGTTCAAACAAATTTGTGGCGATGTAATTGTTTGGAGGTAAACTAACGTCTTTTGCAGTAACTGAGGACCATCTATATGCTTTATACAGCCTACTTCAGTAATTGTGTGAAGCCACATTGTGGCCTGCATTAAAACCAGCTGCACTAACAGGCCTGTATGTATGTAACTTAATACATTATATGACCAGGTTCGTTTAACCCTAATCCTCCTAACTCTAAGTGTAGTGCTAACAGCAGTATGTAGTGTCAGTGAAGTCACTGAATCTTACTATCTAACATTGCACTCAAACTGCAACACGGGCTATGTAGTATAAAATGTGTCAAAAACTCCATACTGCAAGATGATGTAAAGACTAAATATATCAGGATGCAAATTCTCATCCAAGTTATGAAGTTCTTAATTGAGACAATGTAATGAAAAATGTAAAAAAATGTAAACAAATTTTGTGACAAAATTCATGATTTTCTTGTTTCAGTGAGGTAATAATTTGAGTATTTTGGAGCACCTCCTACACAGCATCACTGACTGTGAGGTCTTTTCTGTAATATTTCATGACATTGGATGACGAGAGCAGGATTAGAGCAGTGTTATACAACAGAATCTCCCTATCATTTCATCTGTTTTCTGGCATATCCGTATTCCAATTCAAACCGCAATGTCTCAACTGATGCGAAAAATCAATCTCGGACTTTGGAGTGGTTGTTGCAAAATGCTGACTCTAAGTTATCTTAATATGTAAGTACTTACAGTATATTTAATTTGTCTTTGGTACCATTGTCTAGCTTTATGGTCCCTTAAGACCCCTTCATTGCATGTTGTGGTTTTAACCAAAATGGCCAGCTTCGTGCAGTGAAACACTACAGGCACACACACACACACGCTTTTTATAAAACACAGTATGAATTCATTTATAGTACTACTGTAGATATACCCAACAACTGCATTTTCTACAGTTTAGTGCTTAAGTCTTCTCTGAAATGTCAAAGATGTTCAATATGTATGTCCTTCAATGCTACATTCCTTCTTTTGAACAAATAATCCATGGCTTTAGTATAGAGGATGTACTGTAACATCCGATTTGAAGGCTTGATGACCCATTAAAAAAAATTAGTATTTTCCATCTCTGGCTAAACCACCCTTTATGGAGTGCGATGACCAGAGATCTGGTTGGCCAGTGAGTTTTTTTTTTTTTTTACACACCTTTAAATCTTGCCCCAGCCATCTTACATAGATTATTATCATCATTACGTGGTCCCATTGCCTGATTTATGGAGGTCAGCGGCCATTTTTCTCCTTTCATTTGTGCGTGCACCTCTCTCCCCGTGGTGAGATATGATGGACGACCGATGCATTTTACATGCCTGTTATTCCATTCACAGCGCCTGGCTGCAGAAACAGGAAGCCAGGAGCCTCACTGGGGCTTGGCATCTGGGTCTGCGTGAACACAGAGCCTCAGCAGCACACTGGGTGGAGTGGATGTGTTCTCTTTACTCCGTCAGCTCGCTAATGACACACTTGGCATCAGTGGTTTAGATAGCGGAAAAGGGAAATCTGTAAGAAATGCAGATACTGATATTATGAGCAAGTCTTGTTGCTGAAGCAAGTTATATGTTTTTTTATAATATATTTGTATTTTCAGGAATGTCTGTCTGAAAAACACACTCTGGCATATTCAAACTTTCACTCAGAACAGACACACACAGTAACACACAATAACACCAACACACACACACACACACTCAGAACATACTGTAACAAGCGATTTCCTCTTAATAATAACACACTCTGTCATCCTGTCTCTCTCCCATTCACCCATCCACTCCCTCCCTCCCTCACACGCACACACACACACACACACACACACACACACACACACACACACACACACCTTCTGCTCTTGAAAAACAGAGCTCATGTTATTGCAGCCCTCGGGCAAACAGCCTCTAAAGAGCCTGAGAAATTCTGTGTAAGTCTATGGAAATGAACCCAGCTGCATAATACAAGTCACCAATATCTCAGCCTCCACCCTCAAGAAAGGAAACAAAAAGAGAAGATTGAGAGAGGACAGAGATAGAGAGATAGAAAGAGAGACAGAGAAGCAGAGAGAGAGAGAGAAAGAAAGAGAAAGAGAGAGATTGTGGCACCTCATTGTTCTACTCCCCATGTGTTTCTTTTTTTGTTCTTATAAGAAATTATTTAATTATGAATGGAAAAATGACTTAAGGGAGAGAGGGGGTGTGGCTCGACTGGTGTTAACATAATTACAATTCCCTTTTCAGATAGAGGCTGGGGGCCATTTCTGTGACTCCGCCAATGCCTCTTCATCACCTTTAATTTTGAAATGAAAGCCGATAAAGGTTTATAATGCTTTAATTTGTCACTGATTTGCATGGAGCGCCGTGTAATTACCAGCAGGTCCTTTCTTACCACCAACCTCTCAATTCAACCCCCTCCTCCACACACACACACACACACACACACACACACACACACACACACACACACACACATGATAACACACACACACACACACACACACACTTCACAGCCGGACACCATTCAGGAGTCTGAGACGGAGAGGGGACAGAACACACATCATATCTCCCACTCTCCATCTCCCTGCTCTCTCTATTTCCATATTTCACACTTTCATTTCTTATTCTTTAGATGCACTGGCGGGGTGGGGGGGGGGGGTGGGTGGGGTGGGGGTAGTGTCTCCGACTGAGAGAATAGGGGGCGAAGAAGCGCCCCTACAGAGAAAAAAAAAATCCTAAATCAAAGCACTCAATTATAAGCTTCCAGTAATTGCTGCGCCTCTTGAATTGAAGAGTTCTCTGGGGAGAGATAGATAGATGTATAGATGACGTATGGGAGAGGGAACAGATAGGTAAATAAATGAATATGCCACACAGAAATACAATGTGGCGCCCAGGACCTGGAGCGACATAAATACACGTATTAATCGATAGGCTGCAAACCATTCCAATGCAATTAAAAGGGTATTGAGTGGACACTGGACTGCTAGGGGTGTGCAGGCCGAATGAGAGGGAGGGGGGCACTCAAGCTGTGACCTCTGTGGGGTAATAAACTTGCCCCCTTGCATTCTATACGCACACACACACACACACAAGCGTACCCAGTGTGGGTGTAAAGAGGTCAGTCCATAAAGGGAGTTTCGGGCACATATAGTGTCCCTGTATGGCAATTCTGGTGTCAATGAAAGTGAGTGAGTGTGCGCACGCCACACGGTCTGTGAAGACTGGAGGATCTGGGTCTACACACACACACACACACACACACACACACACACACACACACACACTTCCTCCAGGGGTGGTGCTGCTGGTTAAGTGAAACAAGAGGGAGAGAAGAGACACACTCACAAAGCTTTTATGTTATTCATGTGTTGGGGTCAGCAAACACATGCTAAAGTGATTAGCATTAGGACGCAGGCTTGCACTCATTAGAACACAAGTCTTGTGACTAAAGGGACGGCCCAAAAAACAGATGTTAAAACGTTCACCATATTTACTGAATGGTCCGGCACCATATTTTGCATCCAGCATGGTTTTCTGTATGGATTTTTGATATCTGTGCACAGTCTCACCCCCCAAAAATGTTGCATATATGTTGTAGAGTTTATCATGAGACATGAGCATAGGCTACATAAAAATGAAGAATATATTTAACGTACAGTACGTTGATCATTATAAATATATGTATATATATATATAGTTAAATGTATATATACATGCATAGAAACATGAGCATATCCAGTATGCTGTACGTGTGATAAGTATAGTAAAGTTTGTTATAAGGAGTTTGTTACACATTACTCATCTCCAGCACAACAACAAGCACATGGGGAAGTTGAGTATGTGTGTCTCGTTGCTAATGATTTCCTTTCGGTGTGCACTAAACTCTCATCATCATCATCATCATCATCATCATCATCATCATCCTCTTCTGCTTCTCTCATTTCTCTCTGCTTTGCTTTCCACATGCCTCTTCGTCTCTCTTTACTCTCATCCAGTTTGTGTGTTTGTATGTGTATGTGTACGTTTGTGTGTGTGTGTGTATGTCTGTGTGTGTGAGAGAGAGTCTAAATATATGTGTGTCTGTGTGTGCATGTGTGTCTCTGTGTGTATGCATGTAGAGAGTGTGTGTCATTTTGAGTGTGCGTGTGTGCCAGTATAAACGTGTGTGAGTGTGTGTATGTGTGCCAGTGTAATTGTGTGTATCTGTGCATGTGTGTGAGAGTCTAAATGTGTGTGTGTGTGTGTGTGTGTGTGTGTGTGTGTTGGGGTATAAGGAGTTGGGTCTTTTGTTCCTGGTGTCTGTCTGGCGAGCAGGCCTGACCTGATTTTATGAGCAGAGCTGAACATCTGTAATAAATTTCACGTTTGAGCAAATGAGCTTTGGCAGAGGAGCAGCCTGATGACAAAACTCTCTGTATGCGCTAATGCAGGAAGAGACTCAGGGCCTATCAATCATGCGCACGCACAAACACACACACACACACACATTTAGACTCTCACACACATGCACAGATACACACAATTACACTGGCACACATACACACACTCACACACGTTTATACTGGCACACACGCACACTCAAAATGACACACACTCTCTACCCAGCTCTCATACTCAGATGTACCCAGTCATACAGCCAGGCAAAAACACACTCATGAGTATGCATGCATGTGCTCATCCTCATTTCCTTGCAACACACACACACACACACACACACACACACACACACAGCGGATGTGCTCTAAGAGCCAGCTGCTGTTGTTTGGAGTATTGCAGTGTTCCCGTAGCCTTTGGCGTGCAGAGGTCTCCCTCCCAGGGAGGGACTGACTCGTCGTCTGCCCCACATGTGTGCCCTGCTCTGGGACAAGCATTACGCGGATCAGGCCCCTCTGTCTGGAGCTGAACCTGAGCAACTCATGCCTCACCTCAACACACACACACACACCTGACACACACACATACACACTGGACACGCGCGCACACACACACGCACTATTATGTCAAATCCTTAAGATCCCTAACACACATCGACAAGGGGTCAGTTTGTGTAACTACACAGATTTATGCTGGACAGAGGATCAGTTGTGTTGAGACATTGTTTAAAATATTACTGGCTCACAGAAGTGTTTAGGCATACACGTTTGATCATGGCTATGTGTGTCTTTGGGTGTTTGATTACTCAAATGGTCACACATCCTTGTGTAAGCTGTACTTAAGTAGACATTTCACGTATTTGTACTTTACTTCGCTATTTAAATTTATGTCTTTCACTTTTACTCCACTACATTTCCCTGCAGCGCATAGTGAACACAGCTGGAAGGATTATTGGTGCTTCACTCCCCTCCCTGAAGGACATTTACACCACTCACCTCACCCGCAAGGCGACCAAAATTGTGAGTGATGCAAGTCACCCCGCTCACAATCTGTTTGATCTACTGCCCTCTGGGAAGAGGTACAGAAGCCTGCGCTCCCACTACCAGACTCACCAACAGCTTCATACACCAAGCTGTAAGGATGCTGAACTCTCTCCCTCCTCTCCCCCTCCACCCCTCAGCTACATAACATCCTGGACATTGGACCCACAATGGCCGCCTGCACTCTCCACTTGCACACTTGTACACTTTACAACTGGGTGTTGTTGTCCTGAAAACACAACACTTCTGCTGCTCTTACATAACTTGCACCACTATGCCACTTTCTTTCTTACTTAGGTCAAACAGAACTACCCAAGCCTTTTATTGGCCTGACTTTGCACTAGTATTTTATTGACTGTCTATGCACAATTTCAACCAAATTTTGCTGCTCTTATTTTTTTCATTATTATATGTGCCCTCTTATTTACTTATTTACTTACTTTTTTGTTTACTTGAATGTTATGTTATGTTTGTCTGTGGACCTAAATTGGTAAAATAGGTCTTGTCTTCACCGTGGGATAGTGAGAAACGTAATTTCGATCTCTTTGTATGTCTGGAACATGTGAAGAAATTGACAATAAAGCTGACTTTGACTTTGACTTTGACTTTCCTAGATAAAATGTATACTTTTACTCCGTTATATTTCCACTAAGCATCTTCGTTACTCGTTACTAAAACATAAAATTAGAAGAAATGTGTGCGACTGCATTAAGGGAGGTTTGGCGAATTTCTGCTCCTAGATTGCATTACGCACGCTCTACATGCTGCACGCTCTATTTCAGCTCTTGTTTGTTGCTAAAGGAGGAGGACGCACAACTGAAACCGCCATGGAAGCACGAGCACCTACTGGAGGACCTCCCGTTATCATAGACGATCACCCAGACGATAGTGGTGAACTCGGTAGTGGTGAAGATAACGTCATACACCCGTGGCCGTATTTGCAAGAAATGTTTCTGTACATGGGCAACTTTCTGTGAAGCTGAACACTCCGCTACCTGTCTCAGCAGCCTGTGAAAGGCTATTTAGCATCGCAGGACTTGTCTTCAGTCCAAGAAGAGTAAGACTGAATCAGGCCCGGGGTGGGTAATCGGGAGAATCGGAAGAATTCCCGGTGGGCCGCTTCACTTTTGGGTCAAGGAAAAAAAATATTGACATTTGTCACGTTAGTCTATATTTTCTTAAAGTAGGCTATACATGTTCCGCATTCTGTGCATGACACCAATGCCTGGGTTGTAGCCTACGTGAGGGAGTTCTCCCCTCCCAAAAAGAGTTGGTTGGGTCCATATAGCCCGTCTTTTCCAAAAAGTTTTCTCAGATACGGATAGCCGAGCCGGTCCTACAGTAGTCATAAGCGTCAGGAAGGATGGATGGTAGAAAGAGGCCAGGAGGGACTGAAACGGCCAGGTAAAATGCTGCTAAATGTGCCAAGCTTCCAAATTACAGACAAAAGTGGCAACTGGTAAAGAGAGATAGCCTAGGCAATGATTATTAGCAATGTAATTATTGGGCTAATATTGGACGTTGTACTGTAGCTTTGTCAAGCAAGAAGATATGGGAACCCTGAATATGCTTTATGCTTTACTATAAGAAAGCCAAAATAAAGTTCACAATAAAAGTTTAAAATAAAACAACTTGCTTTAAAAAATAAATAAATAAATACTTTTACTTCAAATACTTAAGTACAGTATATATCAGATACTTTAAGACTTTTACTTAAGTAATATTCTAAAAATATTCTACCAAAGTCTTTTTCTAGTACGATACTTGTACTTTTACTTAAGTATTGCTATCTAGTACTTTCTACAACACTGGCTGGCTGTGTGTGTGTGTGTGTGCGAGTGTGTGTGTGTATGTATGTATGTATGTGTTTGTGTGTGTGTATGTGTGACTGTAAGGGTATACTGTATGTGCTCAGTTCATGAGTGCTTGTGTGTGAATATATGCATGTGTGTGTGTGTGTGAGTGAGAGTGAGTTATGTGACATGTATGATGGGCTGGTCCATAAATGGGGCAAGGTTTCCAGTAAATGCCATGGGGGTTCTGTTCCCGCCTCTGCTTTCGGTCAGTCATGGTGGGCACTGTATGGACAAATAGACACAATATGGTTGCAGGTTAATAGGGCTTCCCTTTAAAAACTTTTTACATTTCTGTCACACCTGGTTTGAATGTGGATGAGAGTATGTTAGATACAGAGAAACCCTGTCTGGATCCTCCTGTGTGTGTGTGTGTGTGTGTGTGTGTGTGTGTATGTATGTATCAGTGTCTGAGTTCCTATGAGTCTGTGTGGTAGATCCATGGAGGGTTTTGGTTAAACACCCACCCTCACAGCCCTCCCTGATTTACTGACAGGACCAGTGGGAATGGTTTGAGTGGCTGAGCTGAGTGGAGAGTCGTGGTGTGCCCGGTGTGCAAGGTGTGTGCCGCAGCGGCACCTGCATGATTTACCGGATTTCATTTCCATTCGAGTAAAGTCAATCTCTCTGGAAGGTCACTAGCCGGCGCTTCGGCATTAGCGTCTTTTAATCCTCATCCGTCAGGGCAGGCCATGGCTCGCCTCGGCAGAGCACGGCACGGCACAGCTCGTTAATTATGGATGGACGGGGGGTGGGGGTCCCCCAGTAGCCCCAGCCACCGACGGGGGATGGGGGGGACAGCACCTCAACCACCCGCCAGCCTGCCTGGGTAGGTGTCTGGGTGGGTGACTTGGTGACTGGCTGGCTGTTGGTCTGATGTCAGGCTATTGAGTGCCTTTATTGGTGTCTGTAAGTGGCTACATTCAGCTCCAGTGGATTAAATCTTTTTTTTTTTCCTCAAAGACAATTTTTTTGTGTCATTTGAAGGCTTGCTTGCAATTGAACTCTTCTTCACCCGGCTGTGAGTGTATGTGCCCTCTTTTACCTCGACACTTCATTTGGTCCTGGTGGAGAGGAAAGAGGTGTGTGTGTGTGTGTGTGTGTGTGTGTGTGTGTGTGTGAGCGGGGGATATAGTTAGAGAGAGAGAAGAAGAAGAAAACAGAAACCGAAAGTGTATCGGGAAAAGGGGGAAGATAGAATGAGAGTGAGAGAAGGAGAGAGGGAGAGAGGGAGAGAGGGAGAGAAGGAGAGAGGGAGAGAGGGAGAGACGTAAAGAAAGATGGAAAGAGGATGCCGTCATGCCAAGACATCGAACACAGACTTTGTCTGCTGCCCTCGGCACTGCTTCCTGCCCGAGCCCCCATCATCCTTCGCTTGCTCAAATGGCCGCCGGGGGACAGATCATCGGCGGGGAAGGTTTTTTGGATGTTCTTCAAAAATCCGGAGTGTGTCACGGTCCGGCTCGGCGAAAAGGGTCGTGGCAGGCCATAACCACTTTGTGCACTTACCTTAAAAGCCCATTTACCCCTACCAGAGACAGAGAAAGGGAGAGTATCTCTCACTCTCTCTCTCTCTCTTTGTGAGTGTTAGTGTGTGTGTGGTGTGTGAGTGTGCGTCTTGTGGTGTGTGTGTGTGTGTGTGTGTGTGTGTGATGAGAGAGACAGAGCAAGACAGAGAGAGAGGGAAACAGACAGACAGCGAGTGAACGAGATTGAGTTGGGGGGGGGGGGCAGTCTCCTGTCACCTTGCTGGTATGGATCCTCTCTGGTGTGTGTGTGTGTGTGTGTGTGTGTGTGTGTGTGTGTGTGTGTGTGTGTGTGTGTGTGTGTGTGCGCGCGCGTGCAGGGCTCGTTACTGAATATCAATGTCTGGGCAGATGCCACGGGTCAAGGATATCCCGACTCTCCCTGTCATCTGACATTCAGGAGTGGAGAGGAGAGGAAACAAAACTCACCTGGACAGACGTCTCTCCTCGACTTCACTCTCTCTAGCTTATTACTGCTCCAAAGTATTACTGATTCTCAGCAGTGCATTACGGCTCTGTAGTCATCACTTATGCACACACATATAAAGTATTTGCCGTGAAAGCCCAATCAATAGTATTCAGAGAGTGGAAATGAGCACGTCTGAATGAGAACATTGTCCTAATAGCAGTGAATGGACCTCCAGCCTGAGCAGCTTCTCACTGATTTTCATAGCAAGCTTTGTTGACGTCTGCTCTTTGTGAGCGTCTGTTGGTATGTCTGCACTTGTCTGCTCTCTCTCTCTCATTGGTTCCCTGGCTTGTTATAAACACACATTTAAACTGCGCCCTGGCTGTTAAATGCCATTGATTGGTGTACTGATTGATGCTTAGGAAATGTTTATTACCATCAGTGATGATATCACCTTGATGGTTATAATGATTATCTTGTTTTCAGCCCCCCTCCCCCTCACCTCTCTCCCTGTCTGTCTCTCTCTCTCTCTCCCTCTGTCTCCCATTGACTGTCTGGGCTGGGGATTGGGGTGGGCAGACAGACTCTCGGCTCCTGAAGGACAAGAGGAGGAGAGGAGACAGGTAATCTTTTAATCTTCCCTCCATCTCGCTCGCCTTTTTTCTTTCTCTTTTTCCGCTCCATTCTCTTCTCTGCGGAAGCATTTCATATTCAAATTGGCCCCGATTCCCGTTCTAGTCCCCCACAGCCCCCCCCCCGCATACACACCACCTCCCACACCACACCACCCCCTTCCTTCTCCTCCTCAACCATCGTCCAACCCACTTCATGCAACTTAATGCTTTTACATCACACCGAGCTCTGACAAAACTCGAGAACATTCTCATAAGTTTATTGAATTTTTTCCCCACCACAGTCTCTTTTTTTAACGTTTCCTAGCATATGAAGGCATAGTTTCTTCTCTTCCATCACACCCCCTCCCTCCCTCCCTCCCTCCTTCCATCCTACCCTCCCTCCTTTTCCTCTTCTTTCCTCCATTCTTCGCCCGAAGGTTACCGCTAAACGTGCATCATTCAGCGAAAAACAAAAGGCCCCTAAATTGATTCGGTTATCAGCCCGCAGAGCGACTGGGCTCTTTGATCAGGCCTGAAAAAGCAGCGCTACATGTCAGAAATGTGCAATAGCAGCTCTTTCTGAGTTTTGCTATTCCAACATGACGGGGTCAGATCCAAAGTTTCTACCCCTACGCTACCCACTCCTCTCTCTCTCTCTCTCCCTCCCTCTCTCTTTCTCTCCATTAGAGCCTCCAGCGATAAGAATTATTATAAGTCTGATTCTCTCTTTCTCAGGCACAGCGTGGCAGGGGTATGATGGAAAGATGGGAGTCGTGTTGCGGCTTCAATTGAGCATCTCATTCCTCCTCCTCGTCCCTCTTCCGTCTTCCCCAACGCTTTTCTATTAGCTTACTGATGTCTCTGTGTGTGCTACTCCATATAAGATCTGGGTGACCTCTTGTGTGTGTGTCTGTCAGAAGAGTTTGAAGTGTGTTTCTGCTGCCATCCAACGTCATTTGATATCCCCATTTTTGTTGTTGTTTTTGTTTTGCCTTGTCTGATCTTGGCTCTTTTCCCCCTCAAGGCCAATTTATAGTCCAGCTGACAAGTGCTGTTCCCGTTCGACAAAAACAAATTGCTGCCGACAGATGTAGCGGAGCTGTAGGCTTTCATAGTCCAGCACCGGCGACAAATTGTTAAATGGAATGCCAACTAGTTTCTATACAGTAACAACTTGGACATTAACCGTACATGTCTCTGTGAAACAAAAGTAAACTGACACACACTGTGACCAGGGGAACACACAATATACCTTGATATTCAGGAGAAATTTTAGTTGATATTAGGGGTGTAACGGTTTATGTATTCGTATTGAACCGAAATGGTACAGGCGTCACGGTTCGGTGCATGAATTTACACGGAGAATACACGGTATAAATAAACATAAAACTTCGTGTGCGGATTAATTAATGTCATGCGCAATTACTCTTAAGTAGCGAGGAGTTGGGGAGTTCTTTAAGCGCACCTAACGCTAATCTGTAGCCTGCTTTAGCTCTGAAGCTCTGATTATGCCTATGTTTTTTTTCAGGTCGTTGGTCGAGTCAGTCAGTCAGAGATAGTAGCACTAAGGTGGCGACACACATTAGAAGATCCGCTGGTCTCTTTGCAAGTTTGAGAACTTCAGTTACAGTAGTACAGGCGAGAGAGTGGTGGATAAGAAACTGTGTGTGGGCGTTGTCCAGCAGTTGTTGGGATGTGAGTGGAAATATATGCTACACATATTGAAGCAATCACCCCAGATTATGTAGGTTACCAATCACTGAAATGAGAAAAAAACTTCCCCTGCGCTTCACCATCCTTTGGATACACATACAAATAGAGCCAAAAACCTATGGCTTAAATTAAATGATTTTGTAATGACAGAAAGCTCTGTAAATCGCTGGTAATTACCTTTATGTTGGGGTAACTTGTAACTTCTCACATGAGGAGCTGGTAGTGTTAAGTGCATAGACAGTAAGTGTCAACGCTAACCAGGCTAATAAACAAACAATGCTCACGGTGAGTTAACGTCGAAGGGGCAAAGTCATGTGACTTCTAGTTGTAGTCTGTTTATGAAATGAAAGAGCAATTTTTTTTTTTAAAAGAAGGCAAAATAGTGTGATATTTTCAGTTAGTAGGCTAGATTATTACTGTACACACACTGAAAAATATTGAGGGCAAATTGTAGACCCTTCCATATACAACTAAACACAGATGTTGAAGGTCTTGCTTAAGTGGATTTTTAAAATCATTATTCTATTATTCTTTCAGAAATAAGAGATGCTGTAGGCCTATTTTGAGTTTTATAGCTGATTGTCTTATTTTGTTTACAACTTACAGATGGAGTCTGGGTACTTATTGTACTGTTTAGCCTACATCTTACACACTTCAGGCTGTTGCAGATAGCTCAGGGAAGAG
The DNA here is from genome assembly GCF_017589495.1 of Alosa alosa. NCBI lineage: Eukaryota > Metazoa > Chordata > Actinopteri > Clupeiformes > Clupeidae > Alosa > Alosa alosa. Next base: position 27,474,816 of record NC_063192.1, on the reverse strand, counting down.
ACTGTATGACACTAGGTGGTACAGCCTGATACATGCACAATAAAAAAAAAAAAATTCTGCATTTTGGTTTTGCTTTTCCCTCCATTGTACCCCGAACTGCATCAACCGTGATGTCCGAACCGAGGTATGAACCGAACCGTGACTTCTGTGTACCGTTACACCCCTAGTTGATATCCAATCAGAGTACGCAACATCATTTTTTTTGCTATATGTGACAAGCTCCGAAACACCCCAGAAGACAGAAATTGTGTCACTTTTACATCATATTTTGAGATAATTTCTGAAGCATTTTTTACAATTTATTTTAATTCAAGTGTTGATTTGCGTTTTGATAGACGAGTGTTATAATCTTCACAGAGTCTGAAAATTTGTACATTGACTAATGGTACAATGGCTTTGTAGGTTGTACGTTGTACTGTAGGTTCGATTCCCTTAATTCCCAGTTCTTTAATTAATCCCCAATTAATTGAGATTGTCCTCTTTCTTCTACGTGCAGGTGAACTAGTGTGACACATTAGCCTGGCTAACGTCAGACCTCATCTCATTGAGATCGGGTCTGGGAACTAGACATTCATTTTCTCGTATTTGAAATGTGGTTTACGAATGCCCAGAGCCGTTTATTGGGCGCTACGAATGTCTATCAAATGCGTCTGTACGTAGCTCATAACGGCTTGGGTGTGTCGTCATCGTCTTGCTGCCCTCCCTCCGTTCTGTGATTGGTTCCTTTGTTGAGGTGAAAACAAAGTCCATAGAATCCAGGCTGCCTAGCAGCGTGAATAAAATCGCGCGCGTAAGGCAGCATGGGAAAACCCAGACTAGTGACACATGGAAATACCAAATAAAGCAGTGCAACTTTATTTGAAACAATTGTTTTTACTGATGTCATGTTCCTAATGGTCTCTCAATGTAGAGTAACTATATGCATAAATATTTAGGGTCAAAACCTATTGTTGTGTCTCGTTGGCCTACCCTAGGCTATACTCTTACTCAGAAGTGACATGGGGAAGTAGGAAATGAACTGTGGTTGCGTGCGCGGAGTTTCTCCACATTATGCGTACTGTATACTCGCCATTCCCGACCTGTAGCGCGACAATGTGAATGAGTCCTGAAATGTACACTATATTTGATTTCTGAATTGTGAAACTCAGCAAATATGCTTTGTGGTTGTGAACTTATTGCAGTATCATCATAACTATTCCACCTGTGTGTGCATGGTTAAAAATCTGACTTTTGAAGCTCAAAATAGTTTAGGCTACAGCACAAATATTTCCATCCATATATAAAAATAATCAAGTCTAACCACTGAAGTGCACCAGATTGATGCATTTAAACGTTAAAATATACAACATTTTCTTACTGGGGAGCATGCCTAGGGGGGCTCGTGCCCCAGTGCAGCTGTAGGTCTAGTGATGCTCCTGTAGGCCTAGCTTGTTTGGAGGTGATGCCAGACTCACTGCTGACGTGCGAATGCGGATGAATGCTCCCATATCCTGTCAGTGCATGTTTTGGTGCTGTGGAGGAGTGGCTGGAGAGGGTAGCCAGAGGGTAGGGGTGAGATTTCTTTGCTTGTATTCTTTCAAAATCTATCTTTTCTGGCTGCTTTTTCCAGGATCTCTTACCCTATCTTTAATGGAGGGTCAAAGTGACACTCTCGATGGGAACACATAGATCCCACAATTCCTTGTCAATGCTTGCAACAATACAGGGTGTCCCCATCCACTAAGAAAAAACAAATAAGCTACACCATGTGCATATCCACCCAAGGTTTCATGAGCTCGGTGTTGTAAGAGGAGGACCACTAACATTAGCTCAAGCTGGTGTTAGCAACCTTTTGGCTACATATATTTTTTATGGACAAAACAGATATTCTCTTCTCCCTCGTGGAAACCCAAAGGTCCAGAGTTCAAAATATATTAAACAAACAGTGCAGAGAGAATGTGTGTTTTGGCTGAGTCTCTGCTACGTGATGTGAATAGCACTGCTGTTTGTCATCGGCCTAATGTACTGCCTGGAAATCCACAAATGATCATGAACAGAAACTAAAAAGGTTCACAGCGCCTGTCTGCCTGCCTTCGTGCAAATGAGCACCTTGGCTGTAATTGGCTGCGCTGTACAAACAGCTATTAATAAGCAATAGAGGCCGAGGGAAACCGACAATAACGGCTGCCCTACATCAATTACAGGATACCTATCCATCACAGGGGCGGACTTCTATGTGACCCTTGGCACCTGTCTGCCCGGATATTGACCGGTTGGGGCTGCTCAGTGACAAGTGCCATTTGCAATCACATTTATTAAGGGGCTGTTAAAATGACTGAAGGCAGGTTTTTATTAATTTGAGGAGAAGTTGGAAAAAGGAGGAGAAGGACTTGAATTAGAACATGATAAGTAAATGTGGTGTGTGTGTGTGTGTGTGTGTGTGTGTGTATGTACAGTATGTGTGTGTGTGTGTGCTTGCGTGCGTGTGTGTTTATTTTTTCATGTGGTTGTAACTATTAGCCCAATGTTTGTATTGTCAGGTGAAACATAACAGGCTCTTTGCAAATATTTGGATGCTGTGTTGTTTTTGTCATTCCAATTCCAATTCCAAATAAAATAATCAAAATGTGTGTGTGTGTGTGTCCTGTCTTCTTAATGGCCTTGCTGATGGAGCGGTGTTGGCAGTGTTGTGGACAGAAGTGGGGGTCACGAGTGAGGTCTTTGCTAATACTGTCAACTGAAACATAGTGAAAATGTACTACAGTAAGGAGCATGTGAGATCATCTAGAGGATTGGGTCAACTGTGTGGAGAGGATTGTCAGTAACTGTGGTAAGGATCTGGTGCACTTATGTCAAGACTTACAGTATGTCTGTATGCTTAATGACAAGATCAGAGGGAGGTATACGTAGTCTTCAGCCCTGGGTATTAGTGTAGTGGATTATGCATTATCACTGACATGAATCCCTAATTGGCATTGAATTTTTTTCAAGTTACAAACTTGTTTCCAAATTTACTGGAATGGGTGGCACGCCATCTCATGCCAATCTCCTGGTAAGGACATGAACTCTGTTTAACTTGTCTTTCCAGTCTTTTTTTATATAATTATTTTGATTTACTTTTCAAAAATTACATTGGAGTCCCAATATGCATATCAAACAGAATATTAGATCTTTACCATCATAATCTCAATTTACAACAAATCACTCAGTCACACAATACATACTGTAGGCTTCCACCATACATTTGTCTTTCCAGTCTTATGTAGATGATGCTGGCTCACAGTTCTTAGCATAGCACAAGCTGTTGTTTGGACTTCTATGCTGTTTAAACCTGTCAACCTGGACACAAATACACATTCGAAATCCTGCGGGAGATCTTTCTGTATCTGACTGAGCAAAGATAAGCCACGGTCATCCAAGCCATAGTTTCTCTAAATATTTTTGGGGGTATATGAGCTGTAAAAACACATGTTCCAAGTGTCGGTCGACTAATCTATGTTTTTTTTTTTTTTAAGAATCCATTCACAGGACAGCATCTTGTTGTCAATTCTTGTTGAAAACAATGTTGTCAATTACCTACTCATATTCTTAGTACTTCAACTGATGACATTTGCTCTTGAGCCATTGTGGGAATATGCCTTCTGCTGGTGTAAGGCAAAGCCATCACTTCTGGAATTTTTTGCGTATGTTTGCCTCCAGGGGTCATGTTAACCCATTCCATATGCACACATGTGCATAAACAGATACACACGCACACACATTCACAGTAATCATACGTATGACACATACTCACACAGTAGACGTATGCATGCATGCACATGCACACACACAGGCACATACACAGGCGCACACACACACACACACACCCACACACATAAACATAAACATGTACACACACACATTCACACAATTCAAGAATTTCTCAGAATTATGAACAGGCAAGATGGGGGTGGGGTTGTATAAAATAAATTTTACATGTGAAATCTATGAACTAATCATGTTTTGGTACTTGTCTAGCAGATACCAGTGAGAATTGAGTGTGCATAATGCAATTTAGTGACACAGTTAGAATATATATGTCTTTCAGCGTGATTTATTTTTGTGGAAAAAATGTGCTGGATTGGGCGGCGGTTATATTTTGTACCGCTCTGTACATCTAGTTGCTAGTGGAGCAGTTGGAACAATAGACTGTTGGAACAACTACATTACTGTAGATGCTAGTGGTGCAGTTGGAACAATCTCCTGCCCCTGGACTCCCCTTTCAAGACATGGAGGCCACATCCATGCTTTATGCAGATAAACTGCTACTCCTGTTGCCCTCTGAACAGGGCCTACAGCAGTGCCTGATAGAGATGCACTGCCAGACCAGGGCCCTTCCAAAAGTCATTTATCAAATTGTATTGTTTTTGGTTATTGTATTTATGTATTTGTTGGTTTATTGGTCTGTTTTGGTTTGGTATTTTGGTATTCATTTAAATATATTTGGGTTTATCTCTGAGTGTGACTGGTTCAAAGGAGTTAAGAATAAGGAATAAGTGTGTGTGTGTGTGAGACAGAAAGAGAGCAAGTGAGCGCAAGAGAGAGAGAGTGTGAGGGAGAGAGAGAGCGAGAGAGAGATGCACATACATGTGGGCAGATTACAGTGTGATGGTCAGGAGCTGATTTGGCGGTGCAGTGTCATCAGTTTTAATGATGTGTATATAAAACGGCCGTGTTTGTGCCAGCGCTGCAGACCTGCTCATGACACTGGTGTCAAAACAGACCTATCATCTGTGCTATCGCCGAGCCAAAGCCCTATCCGAACACTACAACAGGACAGCGTGAGGGAGGTGTAGGGGGAGGTGAGAGAGCAAGGAAAAGAGACAGCTATTGTGTAGTGAAAGAATGATGAAAAGAAAGAAGGAGAGAGAGAGAGAGGGGTGAAGTGGCATTAGGTAGGGTACAGAGCACACACACACATAGACACACACATACAGTCTCCCCTGGCTGGCCCTGTCTGCTTGAATTATGCTGCTCTTAATTGGCTTCCGTGCTGCTTAAAGCAAACAGTTTAAATAAGTAAAAGGCACTTGGATGTGGAAGCAGGCCTCACAATTATTGGAACTGCATCCGTCAGGGCTCCGGACCGTGTGTGTGTGTGTGTGTGTGTGTGTGTGATGGGGGGTGTATAGAGATGAGGGGAAGAAGGGATGAAAGAAGAGAGAGGGGGAGAAAGGGAAGTGGGAACAGAGAAGTAGGCAAGGGCGTGTGTTGGCTGTGTGTGTGTGTGTGTGGGGGGTCGGTGAATAGAGTGATGGGCAGTTAAGGGATGGAAAGAATAAGAGAGTTGGAGAGAGAGAGAGGGGAAAGAAGGAGAGGAACAGTGTGTGCGTGTGTGTGTGTGGGGGTGTCAGTGAGTAGAATGATGGGCAGTCCACAGGTACCGGATCCATTATCTAATGGGCAGTCGCTTAATTACACGGCGGGCTGACATGTTTATAAGGCTGAACTTTGCAGTGCTATTAGAAGGCAGAGACCTGGGGCGCCGCAGGGCAGAGTTGGCCCTTTACCATCCCGCGCACCCCTATTATATGCTAATTACGGCCATTTCTAAACCTAGGTTACAAGGAGTTAATTTAGTGGGCCATTACACAAGTCCATATTTCAACCAGAGGCCCCCAACCTGGGCTCCGACAGGAGTGAGGAGTAGGGGGGCGAGAGATGGGTGGTTTTTGGAAAGGTGCTGAAAAGAGGGGATGTGTGTGTGTCTGTGTGTGTGTGTGTGTGTGGCGGAGGTTGGAGGGGTATTCGGGAGAAGGGTGAAGGGGTGGTTTATGCCCCGCAGGGGAGACGGGCGAACGGGGGTGCAGCGGAGGGAATGGCGGACGCGGCGAGCGAGAGAAAGAGCTGGCACTGGCACTTCTGTGAAAGAGAGTGATGGGGAGGGAGTCGCTCGGGGCCGGGTGGCCTTTGGGCATGATGGGAAGGTGGAGGTGTTGCTGGGGTGGATGTCACTCATATGATTCAATGATGCAGGTCGTGCAGACAGCTGATCAGGCCAAACACTAAAGCCACATGTGTGGAGCAAGAGTGTTTTTTTTTCTTATTTGTGAAAGAACTAAGCTCATGTTTTCACTTACGTCGTTGCCTGTGTCTATATCTATCTGTGCATGTATGTATGCTTATCTATGGACATTTCTGTCACTGTATGTCTCTGCATTGATAACAGTATATGTCTGGATGTGTGTGTGTGTGTATGAGAGAGAGAGAGAGAGAGAGAGTGTAGACCACCTTTACAGAGATGGAAGTGTACTAAGCAGCACTTGAGCTGGGATTTACGGCTGACATTTACGAGAGGGTGCGAGTGAGTGAGAGAGTGGCAGGGTGCGGCTTGACTGATATAGGATACGCCATCACCACCGACAGGAGTCAACTACTCCCATCCCGTCGCATCCAAAAGGGCACGCTTTATAGCTGTCACTTGATATATGCTGTTTTATGCTGCGCTTTTAATTTAAAGCCCCCCTCCCCCTCCTCACCTCTGCGCAATGCTCTCTCTGCAGAATTTACAAACATATTACATGACAGATCCTCCTTTTTGTAGATTTAAAAAAAAAATTGCCATTTTATGGTGGGAGAAATGGGTCATCTCATTAATGTTAGGAGAATATTTGTAGAACATTGTCTCATATTTGATGATTTGTAAAAAGTATTCTCTTCACTACATTGGTAGCCAACTGTTGATTGCCTTTTAGATTCATTTTGCTGAATTATTAGAAAGCAAATGGAAAACATTTATTGGACACTACCCGTACAAAGCACCTGGATGCATTTAAAATTCAAAATGAAACTCATACAATTTCTCTTAGGATAACTCTTAGGATAACTTATCAATAACTGATGATGCCATCATAGGAAATGCTTTATAAACCCATTTAATTGTGCATAGAAGAAAAAAATCAAATTGTTCACAAGCACCTTTGGTAGGAGATTATATACTGTATTATGTCATTTTATCACCCGGAGAGAAGAAATACTCTTTTCTGATTGGCTGGTGGGGTGGCTATTAATTCTGAATAACGGGACACCTATGAAGTAGATCTGGTAAAAAAAAAAAAAAAGTTTAATCACCGTTCCATATCAATGCTTACAATGGTAACTATACCAACCATAGTAGGACGATGGTTAAGCCTGGAAACAGGCTTCGCGACAATGGAATCAACTGTAAACAAGCTAACTGTCCATGCTATTGCTGTTATAGGGCCAAAGAAAGTTGTACAACAAACTGAACAAGTCGGCATCTTTTTAAACGGAACCACTTGTTTCCTTTGCATGCTATAGGCATGACTATTGCCTATAGTGGCAACCGGGTGATAAGTGGGATAATGGCCTTCGAGGTGTCCTATACAGAATTACTGTAATGGACTTGGGCGGAGGCAACTGCCCTCCGCTGCGCGTCTGGGAGTTCTTTGCCTCTCACCCTCGTCCATTAATTCTGTAAAACAGGACACCTCGGCGGCCGTTTTCCCTTACGTAACTGATGTGTGTTATGCAAGCGAGATGATCGTTACACAGGGTGTGTAATCTTGTGTTTCCTCCTTATTCACAATGCTTCACTGTTTCCTGGTTTAGTCATGTTCTTAAGTGTGTTTTGAATTAACTTCTTTTCCGCTCAGCGCTGAATATATGGAAATATCCCAAAAAGATTGTCCGTGGGCAGCACACTAATCTGTACAACAGATACAGATTATGGACCCTTTCAAGAGAGTTCCATTATCAGCATCATAGTTGGCCCCACAAGACTTCCGTTTTAACATTCCATATGTTATCTTAATGCAGAGGAAGTAGATTGGGGCCCAAATAGAACGTTCAAGCATTGTTTTTGTTTACCTTGTTGAAAGGGTCTATATTCAAGAAATTCACTTGGATGTTCTCTCTCTCTCTCTCTCTCTCTCTTGCTCTCTCTCTCTTGCTCTCTCTCTCTCTTTCTATCTGGTTCTGTCATTCTTGTTCTCTTCCCTTATTTCTTAATATCGTACACTTGTTTTCTATCACAAACACAGATATCCACACCCTCTCTCTCCCTCTCTATCTCTGTAAGGCCCCAATAGAGAAGAGAATAAGACAGTCTACAACAGAGGCTTGTTGGGGGCCCAATGCATCAGGTGAAAAGGAGGAGGGAGGTATGTTTGGCAAATTGCTTGTTGGGTTCAGCGAAGTCGGCTGTGTGGAAAACCAGGAAGAGTAGGATGTTGGGGACTGGTTCAGTTGACCCTGTGAAGGTCCTTAGGGGGTTGGTGGCTGGTCGAATTAAAATTGAGTTTGCCTATTACAGCCTGGTGAAGAACGTGGAGGGGTTTCTGGATGTGTGGGGGTTTGCTGTTTGTGGGTAGGAGGGATGGTCAGGTAGATTTTAATATATGATGTATTGGGATTTTTATGTATGAATGTTTGTATGGTGTATGGTTTTGCATCAGGTATGTGTTGATTACATGGTTTGTATGTTTGTAGGGTTTTGGCCTTGTATGAGTTGACTTGGTGACTTGATGGGTTGAGAAATGATCCAAGAAATGACTGTTGAACCTCTCTCTCTCTTTCTCCTTCACCCTCCCTCTCTCTCTCACACACACGCACAAACACTGCACACACGATGCTGCTGAAATATTAACGCGCAGCGACGCCGTCCTGAGCCTTTTCCAGGAACAGGTGGGGGCTGAGAGCATCTCCTGCTCACTTCCTGTCTGATGAGTCACTGGCCTCACTCCTGACTCCTCAGAACTCCCTGCTGCCCACCCATAGCCAGAGCTAAGGGAAAGCCCACGCAATCAGTAAACGAAACCCAGCAGAACACTGAGCCCGACTGTCATAGATGGGAAATGACCAAAGCAATGAGCAATTAGTAAAACTAACTAAAGCTAATTCGATAACGTGACAAAATCATTTTGCTATTTTAATTATCAAGATCCTTGAGTCCTAACATACAGTAGGTGGGTCAGTGCAATGCTCCCACCTACCCCTCGATATCTTACATTTTTAGTTTATTGTTTTGTTTATTGCCTGTCGATTAAATGAAAGCCCACTATCTCTAATTCCAGATCTTTTCAGCATGCCTGGCAACCAATCATAAAAGTCCTGTTTTGTCAGTTTTTTTTAGTAGTATGACTACAAAGGTAACTGTTTTAAGTATATTTTGCCCTTCTGTCATTGTAATCTCATTAATTTCTCAAATGAACAATTACTTTGTGGTAATGTCTGAAGTTCTACCATGGATTCTGTAACATTTTTTGTGGAAAACATGCCTTGGTTACCTTGTTTCAAGCCATTCTAGCGTGGTATAGAAAGCCTGCAGGAAGACTCAGCTCGATTTGTGCCAGTTCTCATTAATATTCAAAGATCTAAGTTGCTTGACTCTGATTGGCTAACAGCTAGTCGGTTTTGTCCATAACATGAGTCCATAACATGACAACCATAGAGATAATATAGAGTAGACGCTGCATCGACCGCTACTCCCTACTGGTGCTGACGAGACGTGGGGCCGCCATCTTGGATCGGTCATCCACTCCACTCAGTGTAATCTGTTTGGCCGGTGCAATGAGCTGTCAGCGCATTTAATTAATCATACCTCAGTGAAGATTTTCACACGTTTTTTTTTGCTGCAAAGGTCATACATGTAGCTATGATACAGGCCACATGTTTTTTAATATTCATAGTGGGTTTAACAGTAATAGAATATTTTGATATATAATATAAAGTGACCTGACGTCCGATATCAAAACTGGGAACATAATCCATGTTTGACAGCATAGACAAAACTAGTTTGATACAAGTTTAATGAGTTAAATATAGTTCACAGTTGACAGAAAAGTTCCATCAACAGCATTATTCACAGTTCATAGAAAAGTTCCATAAACATTTAAGTGAGATCAGTGCCATTCAGACATCTGAGGGGTATTCCAAGTAGGCCTATGTGGTTTAGTGACAAACTTGGGTAAATTGACTCTTGAAATTGAATAAGGTGTAAACCTCCCAGTAGAAAAGCTGTATGATACAGGAAACATGGTTGTGTGTATTTTAATATTCATAGTGGGCTTAAGAGTAATAGAATATTCTGATATATGATATATTATAAAGTGATGACATCCAATATAAAAACTGGGAACATAACTAATCCATGTTTGACAGCATAGACAAAAACTGGTTTGATACAAGTTTTAATGAGTTAAATTGACAGAAAAAATCCATTAACATTTTCAGTTCAGTGCCATCAAAAACTAGATGTACCGCATAGCGGTACAAAATATGACCGCCGCTCAGTCCTGTACATCCGTTCCGCGAAAATAAATCACACTTCAATTTGTCTCCATATTTTACTCCATCCCCCACTCTTGAAACTTTTGTGTATGCTTGTTTGGCATGCCTGAGTGTGTGTGTGCGGCTGCACAGAAAGTACCCTACTGGTGCTGAAAAGGTGAATAGATTGTAGAATAGCCAAAGAAGATGTAGAATTGTTATAAAACCTTTAAAATCTCTAAACAATCACAAGTAGGGCAGTTCATCACAGTTCATCCATTGCAACTGGATTGATGAAAGGTCACTTACACCTGTAGGCTACATTGTATTTGGGAAAAGCAAACGGTATCAGCATAATGTTATTTGTTTATTTATTTTTTATGTTTTTTTAAACAAAAAAACATCTCTGTCAGTTCCATGCCGTTTTCAACAGCTATCAAAAAAAAAAGGTCATTTTGGATGGATGGATTTTTTTGTGAATGTTTCTTCTTCTACATAAGATTTTAGTCATCTTTAGTTCATGTAATACTTTATTGTCAATGCACAAATTAAGTAACAGTAGTCTGAAACGTTATTGTTAATGCACAAATTAAGTAACAGTAGCCTAGTCTGAAACGAAATGCTGTTTTACATCTAACCAGTGGTGCAAATAACTGACATGTCCAAATGGGCCTTGATGAAATGCGTCGCTAGACTGTTCATACACATTTTAACGGGCCAAAGTTGAAGAGCTTTTTGTCCGTTATTGTTAGTGCAAATATAGGCTGATTCATGTTCCCTTGCATTGTTTAACTGAGGTCCATGGCTAGTCTGGCTTTCATCAGACCAAGCTCAATCTTTTAAGAAATCAAAAAATAAATAGCGGGCAGATCAGGCTGGGTTCACCCAGCCTAGTCCATAGGCACCGATATTGTTTAATTTTCAGATTGAGATATACACGCTCTGGCTATTCTAAATGCAAAATGCATCAGGGAGTTATGACAAAACGGTAACTAACAAACTAGATCCTAATAGAAAGCTGTTAGCTTCCCTAAGCTACAGGTAGGATTATAAGGTAGGCCTATTTACAACATAAATTGTCAATAGGCTATGCTGGCGACACAAATAAAATCTCCTTTGAAACCAATGGCTTCGCCTTACAGTATCAAGCGGACTTAAACTGTCATATCGTGGCGAAAAGTTGTAATAACATTCACGCAGCTCCATGAGTCAAGGAAAGCGAATGAAGTAGCCACTTCTAAATGGGACCCACTACACAGTAGCTTAAGGTGTTTTGCTAAAGCAGCCATAATGAAATGAAGGTGTCATTGTTTGGATACTTCACACACACGCTGCTTTTAATTTCACAGACTACAACTACCAAGCTGTAATCAAAGCACATCGATTCCCCTCTCACACCCTGCACGCACTTAAAACAAAATAAACAGGCGCCTCAGTCTCCCACATGTATAGGCAAAACTGTATCAGACCGTTGTAACGTTGGTAAATCTTCCATTGCACAGAATGATTTTGTAGCACGTGCAATAAATGACAGTCGAAATATACAAACAGTGCTGCTATACATTTGCTTGGTATAACCGCATTTATAGTTTTCTACAAATGCAATAAATCAAATGCCTCCATCACTCAACCAACGCTAACGGTAACATTACCTAGGTCCTTATTGATATTACAAGATTAACGTACCTGCAGTAAAACCAAGCATGTCCGATAAACATCCTCAGATTTATTTCGGCTTCAAGAAGAAATGGGAATTACACTTCATGTGAACATCGTCCTATCCTTATTAGATGTTAAGCTCGGTGTAATTACAGTCCTTGTGTGAAGGCGTCCATTGTTTTCCAACCCACTTTTAACTTCCAACAAAATTACGTCTCACTGCAACGATCGCCATCTAGTGGACAAACGACTACTTCTCGCCAATACTGAAAATGCAGCCATGATGATGATGATGAATATTTATTTTGGCTTTCTTTTAATCTACTGATTTTCATTTTTTTACCGGGGGCAAATCACAAATGAGTGATTATGAGCCAGGTTGATGTGGGCCCTTGAGACCAACATACCATAAAAGATTCACAGAGAACTGTGTCTGCCCTACCCTCCTTTCGGGGTCCAGTCCATGGGGGGCTGCAGATGAAAACGAAAATGACTGTTCCATGCTATCCATGTGGGGTACATGCCCACCAAGTTTTTTGTACCCGGTCTTTCAGTGTCCTGGAATCCTTGTTGGTGTAATCACTAAATGTACACATAAATTATTTTATTGTAAGCCCCCATGAACGAAAGTACACAAAACTTGGCATGCATTCAGAGGGTGTCATAATGATCCTACACTTTTAATTTCGTGCAGTTTTGACCTTGTCAGCCAGAGATTTTGAGATGAAAACATCCAATTTTTTGCTTTTTAATTTTTAACTAGGGTGGCTATACATGAAATAAGTGGTAATGGGATGGGTTGACATGCCCCCTTAAGACCAACATACAAAAAGGTGGACCTCCTAGGCCCCACGGTTCTCGAGATATTCACAGAAAACTGTCTCCGGCCACCTACAGGCCAGTTGGTGTATAGTAATATAAATTAATTTATTGTGTGGCCCCCCCATGAACGGAATTCCACGAAACTTGGCGTGCATTCAGAGGGTGTCATAATGATCCTACACTTCCAATTTAAATGCAGTTTTGACTATGTTAGGGTCACAGATACCTGCGATTACAACACCTCATTTTTACTTTTTGTGTTTAACTAGGTGGCTATACATGAAATGAGTGGTTATGGAATGGGTTGACATGGCCCTTTGAGATCAACATACAAAAAAAATGGTCCTCCTAAACCCTACGGTTCTCGAGATATTCACAAAAAACTGTGTCTGCCCTACCCTCCTTTCGGGGGTCCAGTCCAGCGGGGGGGCTACAGATCAAAACAAAAAAAGATGGTTCCATGTTATCCATGTGGGGTTACATGCCCACCAAGTTTCGTGTACCCCGGTCTTACAGTGTCCCGGGAATCCTTGACGGAAATTTGGACATGCGAAAAAAAAAAAAAAAAAAAAAAAATCTGACTAAACCTTTGCTGCGCGGCGGTCATAATAAAGAGGAATTAAGAAACATTTTAGAAACTTTAGAACATCAGCCCCGTTCATTGCAATCAGTAAAGAATCAGGGAGTGTCTTTACAGGCTCAGTGAGACAGAGGTTACTGTCATGCAGTTGGTTCTATGATTTCGACAACTGGTGCATGCAGGGTCGGACTGGGAACAAAATTCGGCCCTGGCAATTTTCTCCTGGACCGGCCCACTACTGGACCGACGACCCCCACACACACACACACACAAAGTCCACCGATACCAAAATCCCCTGATCCCCCCCCCTGTAGCAACACTTCATAAATAACAAACACACAGTATCATGCTGTAATCAACACTTCATAAACTGAACCCAAACATTTAGATTTGGACCTATAGGTTATTATATAATCAGTATCGTAATTTCTGTCAACTATGACGATCTCCATGCATGTTCAGTATTTTTCATTTAGTCAAGCAGTGACATGTGGTTTAATCAGTGTTGGGCAAGTTACTTCAAAATCATGAGCTAGGCTTGGGCTAACAACAGTAATATATTATGTATTATAGCCAGAATTGATACTGTCATTTCAAAGTAATTCATTACATTATAATATTACTGTCTTTGAATTGTAAGGCATTACACTACTATTGTATTACTTTTAAGTTACTTTTACCAAAATATCTGAAAATATGGATTTGGAATTCTAAATGCAGTTTTATTTTGGATGCTCAATGCAGCTCATTGCACTTCTAATGGAGGAGCCATCACTGTGATTCTACTGTAGCCTTAAGCCTAGCTCAGTCATTATTATAAGTTGTTGTACATCACCCTCCATTAGAAGTGCAATGAGATGCATTGAGCATAATAAACTGCAACAAATCCATAATGAAAAGTAACTATGAGCTGCCTTAGAGACAGTAAATGGAAGCTCTTCCCAACACTGTTAAACCAGATGTCACTGCTTGACTAAAATGAAAAATATAGGCTACTGAACATTACGAAATCTATAAAACAATATATTTATGGAATAAAATTAGACACCTCTGATTGCTGTTTACCAGAATACTTTTTTGCACGTGTTAAACTGCTTCCCACTTTCCAAGTTCCTCTTTCATGATGTGAACACCAGCCAAACATGAATAGGTTTTCTTTAACCTGGAGGGCACTTATATAGCCTAGGCAGAGCCCGCTAAATTATATAGCCTCCAGGCAGAGCCCGCTAAATTTGTCTCTTTCACCTGATTGTCGTTGACAAATCTCAGATTTGATTGTAGTTTGTATAACTTCAACATGGGTTATAGGTCAAAAGTTGAATGAACGAAAGTACTTATGTCCTTTTGATTTCTTACAGGTTGGGTCGTTGTTGCACATAACACGCTAGCACTGTGCTAATGAATGACGCCATTGACACATTTTAAAGGCTTTTTAGAACAATTAAGTGACTTTTAAAAAATATAATACTCAACCAAGTGTATTTTCTTTGCCTCCCCTTTCGAATACAATACTCAAATTACTTGAAAAAAATTATATCCCGAAAAAAGTGGATTTTGAGGGGTACAGCTCCATAGACCTCCATGCATTCTGCACTTTCGTGGACGAGCACCCTCATGTGGAACCACAGAAGGAACTGCAACCAGTTCAGAAACCGAAGTTTTCCGAGAGTGGCAGTTCTCCCCTTATTAGACATTCTCTGGCCTAGGCTACCATGCATGGACTCGTAGGCTATATTTCCCCACAAACCAAGCGGCTGCTTGGATAAATCCACTTGAGGGGTGGGGCAGGGGGGCGCGATCATAACACACACTGAACCTGTCATGAAGAGGCCAAAATGATTGACCTGTCACCCCCCAATCCAAATGGATGCAACTGCATTTATAGGCTAAGCCTAGGTCTACATGACAGGCCGCAAATAGGCTAAATAACTTAAAAAAAAAAAAAAAATCCCGGAGGTCACCGGCCCACATGTGGACCGGCCCACCATGCCCGGTTGTACAGATTACCAGTCCGAGCCTGGGTGCATGTCATTTTGTATGTTCCCACCTTGCTAAAATTGCTTTGGTACATTTTGGCTGAGAACAAAAGTGCTTCAGACAGCAGGTGGGCAAATAAGATGGCAGAACATAGTGAAACTGGGTAAACTCCATAAAAGAGGACTGAGTCAACCGGATGATGGGAAAATGGGACACAGAGTGGCGAATGCAGGTGATGAAGGTGGAGCTCATAAATCAAATATTCAGTCACAGTGTAGCAGATGCCCTGCAGTACTGCAATGAAGAGCTGCACCTTCCTCAGTTCCAGGGGTGTGAGGAGACCGTTCAGTTCATTCAAATTCAATTTGAGAGGCATCTTATTCTTGTTAGGGTAAATGACATGTGAATAATACAGTGTTGGGCAAGCTACTTCGAAATTGCAGTGAGCTAAACTATTACTGTGTCATGAATTAAAAACACTACACAAAACTACCACCCAGTCAAATGTACTAGTAACACAAACACAGCAGTAGGCTAGTTCACTACATAAGAAGCTACTTTAAATTGTGCTTTCACATGACAAGAAAAGTGTCAAACTGAAGAGCTTTTGCAATTGGCCTGATTTTCCCCTTTTCAGTGGCTAGAGCTGACAGAGGAGGTAGCTGTTCATTTTCACATTCACGACATAGCAGAAACACATATGGACCTAACATATTTAAACAATTACAAGTAAAAACGGTTTTGTGTGGCAGGGCACCTTTAAGAAAAATATTGTTTATTTCATTAGTTAGACAGCAGCAACTCCGTTCACTGAATAATCCTTGGCTGAATATGAATAAAGATCATAAGTGCTGTAACTGCATTGCATGATATTGGTATGGCAGCAATTTACAGCAGTCCCTTACTTGGTTTTCATCAAAGTCCACACTCACAATGCTACGAGACACATCATCCTATTGTGGCTAAGATGGAAACCAAAAAAGGCAAATGAGTTAAACCACCTGTCATGTCTGTGGCAAAAAGCTCAGCAGAGACCACAGCCACCGCTGCCAAAGAGGCAATATAGCCGCCACGACCACTGTGCCGATTTGGGCCGACCAGCTCTTGTTGCCCAGACGGGCTTTTAGCGATGATACCTTTTGAGTTACGACCGTGCCAGGCTGCATATTGTAAGAGGCACCCCTCGAATCATCTCAGAGACCATTACAAGGGATCAATGTCGCTCTCCCTGTTTATCGACTGGGATCAGATCATTGCGTTTGAGCACGGCCCAAGGCCCGATCTGAGACCATCATCATCGTCCCGGCATATTGCACTGTTCGGAGTTAAATGTTTTAGAGGCCCATAAAGCACAGTGTTAAGATCCTTTTTGGCACGGCGTTTGGCTGTGTAAGTGTATGTTTGTTCTGGGTTTATGGGTTCGGATGTATTCAGCATGGTCATAAGACTCTGTAATTGCAAAAGCTGATCATGCATATTAAAGCTATCTAGTACGGATGAAAGTTGTTCTCTCTCTGTGAGCTCTGACAGTCTTGAAGTATGTCTCAAAGTGATGAATGCTGGCAGCTCCCCTTGGTGCTCCCCCCTGGTGCTGTAGTAATTATGTGCCATAATAACTAACTGTGTTTGGTAACTTTATAGCCTGGCACTGAATTGGTGTACTCCAGGCTGGGTCTCATTAGTGCTGCTGGTGGTGGTTGGTAATGGGCCTGGATGTGGGGAGGATGTCTTGAGAGTTTGGTCAGATTGGACAGGATGGCGTGGAGGTGGACAGAATGGCAATTTATGATCACACTTAAGAGGAGAGAGAGAGTGTGACTGAGAGAAAGTGCAAGAGGGAGGGAGATAAAGCAGCTCCACATGTTTGAGAGGCTGGAGTGCTTCCATTTCCCTTTGAGTAGCGGCTCTACTGCGGGCAGGGGCGTAGCACAAGATCCTGGGCCCCTGCATAGGCAGTCATGAAGGGTCCCTATGTTCCTCAATCCAGGTTAAATAAAATATATTCCAGACTTTTCAAGGGCCCTCTCTCCCCTTGGGCCCCTATAATAGTGTTTCCCTGTAAGCATCATAAAAAGTTGTTTCTTAAAATTCCCAACATGACGAATCACCTTAGATGTTGGTACTTTGGAAGCGCTTCCCAAAAGCATCATAACTTGATTTAATGACTTAAAAACACTTCGTCGTATACAATGAAGAGCATCTTAGCAGAGACTTCTCACTGGGTCACCAGCAGAATTCATCCAAAGAAACAGGACTTTAAGGAAATTGCATCTTTCAGGAAATTACAGCTATATTAGTGCAATGCTTCTGTACTTTATTATTTTATATTGTAGTCAATAAGCCTAATGACAACAAATTCGAGCATGGTTCAAGAGCATAAGACTGAGGCATGCACAGTCTCACTACGTGTTTGTTTGGGAAACTTGTTTGTAAAAACTTGTGACTTGTAAAATCACTCTTAGAGAACTCTTGTAGCCACTAAGATTGTTATTGGGAAACAGCACCCAAATCTGTCATCCAACTGCTGGTTATGCTCCTTCCACCTTTATGTTTCACACTGTCCACATCTGTAACTGACTTGTGTTTATATGGACCCTTTCAACAATAAAAAGAAAAACAATGCTTGAACGTTCTATTTGGTTCCCAGTCTACTTCCTCTGCATTAAGATAACATATGGAATGTTAAAACAGAAGCCTTGTGGGGCCAACTATGATGCTGATAATAGAACTCTCTTGAAAGGGTCAATAGATTTCTTTCCAGAATAAGTCCAGCCTTCTGGTCTTCCATTCATCCTCCTCCGGTCGTCAAATGTCTATGGGAAATAACATGGCGCTTTTGAAAGATCGCATCTGTCAAACTCTGTAGGTGACAAGTAGGAAAAAGTTGTTGGTAGATTTCCACACATTTTGGCATCTAGTTTCCACTGGATTTTGATGCTTTTTGCCGCTTTAAGTAGTATAGTCTATAGTATACTACTTAAACGGCACCGACAATCAAAAAATCCGGTGGAAACTAGATGGCAGAAGTGTGTAGGCCAATCTGCCCACCAGCTTTTGTTTTACCGGTATGATATTTCGAAACGCCATGTTATTTCCCATATACAATCGACGCCAGGAAGTTGGATGGATACGGAAGTTACGGAGGCGGGACTTATTCTGGAGAGGTCTATTCATACTTTGCACGTGACGTCACAACCACTGGCTGGCGGGCAAGAACGTCGTTCTTCAGCAATGAAATCCAGTAAATTAGTCTAGGATCTGGCCAGGACGTCGCCAGTTTTACTATACAAAAGTTGGTGTTTTGAGGTGTAAATAACATGCCAGATAGTTGTTGTGCGATTGGATGCACTAACCGCCGAGGAGATAAGCCGGGGTTATGTTTTTACCGGATCCCATCTGATAAGGAGAATTCAGAGGCAGATGTGCAATCGTTTCAGGAAATGGGATCTGGCAACCTTTGGCATTTGTTTGAATACAATGGGTGTATGATCATGTAATTAACCGTGTCTTAAGTTACCCTGTAGTTTCGTCAATCAACACCACCAGCTGGTTCCTCGAGTCAGCTGTTTGTGTTATGAGTCTAAGCTAGGCTAACAGCTGCCGTCTTTTGCTAACAACAACAAAAGTTGTGTGATAGGTTGTTTTGAGGTTTGTGATATCTATGGTTTTCAATGAGAACCAGAGATGACCCAACAGTAGAGCTAGATTATTTACAGAGGAATTATTACTGCTCAAACAAAAAAACTTGTCTGCTTCACACAATTTAGCTAGTTAATCTTAGTCCATATGCAGCTAGCTCGCTAACAGACTTGATAACTACTAGAAAGACCTGGAACTAACGTTACAGGACTCAATGTTGAAAATACCCAAAACCTTGTGTGGCAATAACGTGTTTTATCTATTATATTATCTTATTTTATTATTCCAGGTGCCAGATCTGATGACCCGTTGTCCCCTGATTGGGTCCCCCCATCTGTCTTCTCTCACACCCCTGCCACCAAAAGGAGGAAGAGGGAGAAAGACATGGAAAGCTTGTCCCATCATTTCTATTTTGGCCACAGAGAGAAGAGCTTCGGCTGTCAATGCCCATGATATTTAGACAAACTTACCCTAGATGTGCCTGCATAATTAGTTTATAGAAAAACCCAAAGACTTAGAAGCAAGAGCACACATATTCGACCTATAAGCTCCCTCAATCATTCCTTCTGGTTAAATACTACAATAATACAATGTAAATATGCAATGATTTTTTTATACAAACACACATTGTAAATAATAATAATTAATAAATATATATCATTTTATATATTACAATAATACATGTATTACATTTTCACTTTAAATACCTTTGTGCATTGTATTTATTTGTATTTTTCTGTTTTATTTATCTATGTATGTGCATTTTATTTATTTATTGAATAAATCTGTATTTGTCTGTCTAACAGTACAAAATTTAGCACTTTTCATTTGTTTTCTTTGTGCACGCTTGCGTTTTGCCAATTCCTGTTTGCAGACATTGCAATTCAAAACACTAAGATCAGTAGTCTGTAAACAACTTCTGTGCATGTCCAGTCTCTTACAGATTCCTGATGTACACTACATGTGAGCATACTTCACCTAACCCGGCCATACAGATGCAGTGGCCAAATCGAACCAGTCCCTGCTTTTCCACAGCAACCCAGGCTGTCAGAGGTGATTCATTCAAGCTGTAGGAATGATGTAGCTAACATAGAAAAAGGTTTTAGTTAGATGAAGTATATCATTTACAAGCACAATAGCCTACCACAGATATTATTAAAGCTACACATTTCTTTCCTTTTTTTAATTAGGTTACCATAATATAACCTAAACATATTATGTTTACATGTGGCATCACGTGGGTAATCAGATGAACTGCAAGCTGTGCGTCCAGCTGGGTTTCACTTCTAAGTGACGGTCATACATTTTCCTGTCATAGAGACAGTTGACGTGCATCATTTCAGATTTATGATTGGCTGATGTTATGTTTCCTGTCAATCGTGTAATCTCAAGTACACCTCGCTGCAGCCTGCGGGAAGGCGTGGCTTGACATCAAGCCCCGCCCACATCCAACTCAGCCATGTTTTCTTTGCCTACGTCACTCCCCATACGCTTTGGCTTTACTACCAACCATAGACATACAATCTATGCTACCGACAGCCCGGTAGCGAATTACATAGTATATTGTTTCATATTAGATGATAGAAACTGATGATGTAGGCTAAACACAAATGACATTTCATGCAACTACAGTAAATTTTTCATGTAGGCCTAGGCTAGTTATTGTAATTGGGTTTGTGTACTTTTTCATTCATTTCATTTCCGGTTTTGAAACAATAACATGCACATTCATAAAAAATTGTCATTTTAAATATTGATGACAATGTGTTCAAACGGAAAACGAGCCATATTTCATTTAATTTAGCCCTCAAAAGTAGAATGGTGTGTTGTTTCATTATCATGGACTATCAGTTTAACAGCAAGAATTCTCCATTACAACCAAATTTAGCCTACAAAGGGGCGATTTTGCTTTATTAACAGGTGAACCAGAAGCATTTATTTCTGTAACGTTAACCGGTTAGATCAAGCTAGACATATCCTCATCTCAAATATAGGCTACTGCCCAGATAGCAAGCAGCTATCGGACCACTGGTAGATAGGCTACTTTTAAGCAACCCGCGATGGTAACGTTAGGCCACCGGCAGTCCGCCGTATAAATAAATAAAGAAAAGGTGGTCAAAGCTGCGGCTCGTTAGCCCAACAAACCGCGGTAGAACCGATATGCAAAAACTTAGCGGTCCGCCGGCGACAGCGAAACCGATGGGCCGCCGCCAGCCTCTTGCCATCTGCGTGGTTAACTTTGCTGGCTAACTAGCCAGCTAGCTATTCCTATCTGACGAACGAGTAGTGTGACAACGGCGTTCTTATGGAAACGTTGGTGCTGTTGCGAGTTGATGCACTGGTTTGAATCCACAGTTTACGTGTTGAATTACACAATAAAAAGTGTTTTGCAGTAAGTTGCTGGTTTGTAGAATGTAGTACTATCAGCTCGCTCAGTCTCCTCAGAGTCCTGGCTCTCTCTGCTGACTGCCTCCCTCTCGCCGCCTGCAATTTCAAACTGCGTGACGTAATGCAAAAAAACATGGCTGACTTGGATGTGGGCTGGGCTTGATGTCAAGCCCCGCCTTCCCGCAGGCTGCAGCGAGAGGCTCCTCTGTAATCTTAACATAAACGTGCTTACACGTTCGCCAGTAGGTGGGGAGAACGCGTTATCATCTGTACGTGAATTGATATGAGAAGAAGAATACATGGTGAATGAATGACACGTTACTGTTGTACTGCGTCTACTTATTACTTAGTTACTTTGCATGCATACTATCGTACACTTATTACTACTACATTACAACCAAACAGATAACAGGATTATACGCATTATATGATACAGTTGGCATAGGTTTTTTTTTTTAACTACTTATCAAGCTGTCATTCGCCGGCAGACAGGGTGTACATATTCAGATGAAGACTTCATCACACGATGGAACAGATGTCACTTTGTGTAACTTATGGCTTCTAGCTACAAACATGCAAACATTAGCAAACGGGTAACGTTAGCTAGCTAACTAGTAACGCTCACCTTTTATGAAGATATTCCTGTTTTTCACCTCCCATACGACAGCGTTATTAACCCATCCACTCTTGAAAAAAGATAGCTATCTGTACTTTTGTAGGCTTTCATTTTTTGTGCGGTGTAAGGTGACGGATTCTCTGGTATGAGACTTTGACAGCTTCAAAACAGTGAAAACATCAGCGGGTGCTGTGTAATGTTATGGATCACACGTTCCGATTAACGTTATGTTAATCTTTTCTTGATATCTATTTTAACATTTGGTGACATATGGTCTAAAAAGTTAATTGATTGTAGTATTGGAAATCTGCAAGGCAGCAATTCAATTCCCCTGGCTGGCCACTGTTCGTCACCATTTTGTTAGTGTTTCTTGCCCGCCAGGTATCCATGGTAATCACGTGACTGCAAAGTATGAATACTCAGGAGGAGCAGATGGAGTTTTATATGACAGTTGCTAGTGTAACTGTAGTATAGTGGTACTGGAGACTCTCTCTCTCTCTCTCACACACACACACACACCACACACACACACACACACACACACACATGCACACACACTTTCTGGGGCTGGAAACCCCACACTTCTATATGCCTTAGGGGCTTAACACCTCCATTTCACACAAAACTCTGGGATATGAGACATGAAACAATAACAGTCAAACAATGTCAAAAAACAGTCACATTTTACACACACACACACACACACTATCCTCGCTCTGGCTGGATGTGCAGGTCCCAAATCACACACACTCTCCCCAGCTGCGCCCTGTACTTCATTTCATCTTGCTAGTTCATTTTCTTTTGCCTCAGTTTAGAATTTAGTAAGAAAAGCAAAAATCTCCTGTCTTGAGCATGTCTGGCTGCCTGGGAAAGTCCTCTCTTTTTTGGTGCTGGTGGTGGTGGGCAGGGGTTTCCTTCTACACCACCCGATTATATCGTGAGAAAACTGCCCGTCTAAAAACCTCTGAAGGGGATTGGCCTGGGTGGGCCCCTGGGGGGAAGGCACTCGGGGTGAGGTGTGTGTGTGTGTCTGTGTCTGTGTGGGTGAATGTCAGTGTGTATGTATGCGTGTGAGTGTTGGTGTGTGTGGCTGTGTGTGTGGGTGAATGTCAGTGTGTATGTGTGAGTGTTGGTGTATGTGAGTGTGCATGCCTGTGTGTGTGTGTGTGTGTGTGGCACTGTTTGCTCTGGATCAGGTGTACAGCCTGAATTCTCTCCACAGTCAGCACAGGATCTCCCCAAAGAGGACCCAAATCCAGAAGGAGAACCTGCACAAGCAGTATGGGAAGATAGAGAGAATGAGCAAAAGAGAGGTAGAGAGAGAGAAAGAGAAAGTGGGGGATATAAGGAGAGACATAGAAAAGAAGAAAGCAAAAGAGGGGGATAAATAGAGAATTGACCTGACAGAAATCTAGGGGTACCCTGCCCTCCAACACAAATAATCTCTTTGTGTTTCAAATAAACAGAGATGTGAAGAAAAAAACCTGGGCCATCTAGAGGTGCAATCTGGAAGTCAAATAGCGATGTTAGCTGCCACACGTAGCCAGAGAGAGAGAGAGAGAGTGAGACAGAGGAGCACTTCTTTCTACACTGAGAAAAATATGAAAACATTAGACGGGCTTTCTTCCCCAAATTCCAAAGAGATATCCCACATTAGAATGGGACAATAATGAAAAAATGACCATACTCCTTGGGGCCCTCTGCAGCCCTAGCAGCATAATTTATCTTGAAATGTGAGGGTCTGAGGGACTCAACCTAAAACAAATTTGTGTCTACACACACACACACACATGCATACACACACACACACACGCACACTGTTCCCATACAGTCATGCTAATAATCAACTTTGAATTTGAGTGAGAGAGAGAGAGAGAGAGCAAGAGATGTGACATTAGAAAAAAAAAAAACACAGAACAGAAAAAAGGGAACCCATCACGCTGTCAGGCCTGCCCTTCTAGCCACCTTTGACCCCAGCTGTTTGGAGGTCAGGTGCCTTACGACACTCTTAAACCTGGCGTGAAGATTCTGACCTGTCCTTCTTCTCCCTCACTTACTGCTCTCTCTCTCACTCTCTCTCTCTTTTTCTCTTGCTCTCTCTCTCTCTCTCTCTCTCTCTGAGCCCCGCCTGCTCCTTGCAGTGCAATTCAGCCCGCCAATAATCTCCCGTCCAATCAATAGTAACTGTTCTCTCAATAATTCATAACATTAACATGCGCTCAATGGCCCAGTGGATGGATGGGGAAGACATAGGAGGCCCATCATTCCAGTATTGATTCCCCCTGAGGGAGCCGATAGCCGGGGATGTGATGGAGTTATAGCTCTGCCTCTTCCAGAGGGCGGGGGCGCTGGAAAGGAGTGTGTGTAGGGGCAGCACACACACACACACACACCACAGTTACAGGCACGAGTACACACACACATATACATACCCCCAAACACACACACACACACACACACACACACACATACATACTCGGGCATGGGCACACACACACACACACACATACATGCAGGGACGAGTATACATACACACATTTACATATAGGCACGGTCCACACACACACACTCCCACAAACTATATGATCGCATGCACACACTTCTTCACACAAAAACAGACATGCACATTCACATACAGTACGGAAGCAATCTGAACACAACACACATGCTCATGAACATACGCATGCTCACGTTTTGTCCACTCTCTCTCTATCTCTTTCTGACTCACACACCACATTGCTCAATTTCCCCTTTTCCCTCCTTCATTGCACTAGAGAAAACTAACAGGGTGTGCCTTGTTCACTGGGGCCTACTGTGTGTGTGTGTGTGTGCGTGCGCATGTGTGCTGCCTATGTGTGTGTGTGTGTGTGTGTGTATGCATGTGTGTGGGCCTGAGTGTGTGTTGCGCATGAGCCCTATGGAGTAATCTGCATCGTGTGACATGAAGAGTTCTTAATTACCACCTGTTTTCCCAGGACTCCTCCAGGCCCCTGGGCCCCTGTGTGTCCCCTCATCTCCCCAGCTCCAGTGCTCTTATGTCAGCCACTGATGAAGGCCCTCACCACATCAGCAGCTCCACGCCCAGGCGGAGGCCCATTCACACTGCCATTTACCATGAACACTATACAGCACGCTTAAAATGCTCACTATTATTCAGAGAACAGCAAGGTAAACATTGCATACTATCATGATAACAATGACATGAAGAACAATATAATTGGGTGTTTTAAAAGTTTTAAAAGTGATTTGGTGTGTGAATGATAGAAGCAATAAACTCCATTCAGACTCCACCAAATATCTGAGGTGTCACATTTAAATATAATATTGATTTCTGAGTGTTCTTGCCATTGCTCAGTGTGGGAACTCATCGTTATAGTTATAGTTTTTGTCATCATTATGCTTGGCTCTGTGGAGATTAAAAGTGTGTGAAACAGTGTATGGGCATAAACAGGCAGATATGAGTGTAGGTGTGAATGGAGGTATGTACATAGGAAACTGATATCATGGAATCTTGGCTGGGGTTAGATTGTCAAATGATGTTCCACATGTGGCTCTTGGCTATCACACTTTATACTGTATTCTTTCTCCAGTCCCTCTCTCTCTCTCTCTCCCTCTCTCTCTCTCTCTCTCTCTCTCTCTCTCTCTCTCTCTCTCTCTCTGTGTGCTATTAGAAAGTACAACCTCACCTCAGCATAACTCCCAGCCACAGCATGAAGAGGAGAGGAGAGAAAGAGAGAGAGAGAGAGAACGGAACGAGGGAGGGAGCTGGGAGGGGGTGAGGGGATGCTGGGAAGGAGGAGGACTTGGGGGAGGAGAGGAGGTTTGGGGTATAGGCCGGCTCCAAAGCAACCCAGCCTCATTAGCATGTCAATTCACTACATCTGCTTTGCACATGAAAGGAGCAGTGTGTGTGTGTGTGTTTGTGCGTGTGTGTGTGAGGAGGAGGACAAGAGAGAGGATGAGCGTAGCCTACGTGTGTGTGTGTGTGTGCTGGGGGAGAGTAGTGGAGGTGTGTGCGTGCTGTGTGAGGGGTCTATTTATCTCCATGTAGGGCTTCTGTACACAGTGCTGGTACATGCAGTTATTCAGGATAATCACTCCATGTCCTAGGCAGCAGAGCCACACACACACACACACACACACAGACACACACACAAACACACACACATATATACCCCCAAACACACACACACACACACACACACACACACATACATGCACTAGGGCATGGGCACACACTACACACACACACACACATACATGCAGGGACAGTATACATACACACATTACATATAGGCACGGTCCACACACACACTCCCACAAAACTATATGATGGCATGCACACTTCTTTACACAAAAACAGACATGCATTCACATACAATTGCAAACAATCTGAACACAACACATGCTCCTTGAACATCGCGTACTCACGTTTTGTCCACTCTCTCTCTCTCTCTCTCTCTCTCTCTCACTCTCTATCTATCTCTATCTCTTTCTGACTCACACACCACATTGCTCAATTTCCCCTTTTCCCTCCTTCATTGCACTAGAGAAAACTAACAGGGTGTGCCTTGTTCACTGGGGCCTACTGTGTGTGTGTGTGTGCGTGCGCATGTGTGCGTGCCTATGTGTGTGTGTACGTGTGTGTGTATGCATGTGTGTGGGCCTGAGTGTGTGTGCGCATGAGCTTGCGGAGTAATCTGCATCGTGTGACATGAAGAGTTCTTAATTACCACCTGTTTTCCCAGGACTCCTCCAGGCCCCTGGGCCCCTGTGTGTCCCCTCATCTCCCCAGCTCCAGTGCTCTTATGTCAGCCACTGATGAAGGCCCTCACCCCTCACATCAGCAGCTCCACGTCCAGGCGGAGGCCCATTCACACTGCCATTTACCATGAACACTATACAGTACGTTTAAAATGCTCACTATTATTCAGAGAACAGCAAGGTAAACATTGCATA
>NC_063192.1:27435428-27440428 GCF_017589495.1 Alosa alosa | reverse complement strand
TACACACACAGATACACACACATAGACACACACACACACACTGAAGTGCACAAATGCACACACACACACACACACACACACACACACACACACACACACACACACACACACACACACACACACACACACACCCACTCCCCCCCCCTCCAGCGTTTCCATGCTTCTATATGTGCAGACGGTGGCTCTTTGTGCTGACGCTATCCGCTCACCTCCTCACCTGCACAGTCCAACCGCCCACCCGCCCGCCTGCCTGGCCGTTCCACACAGCTCAGCTCGGCCCGCCCGCTTGTACAGTGTGATCTAACGATCACCCGATACCCCCTGGCGTCTTAGGTCCCAGGCTGCCAGCCCCGTCTCACTCACTCACACACACACACACACACACACACCCCACACACACGCCACTACCACAACCACCACCACTTGGCTCCCAAAAAACATCACCACTCAGTTCTCTAGCCGACTCTCTAACACAAACACACACAGACACACACACACACACACACACACACACACACACACACACACACACACACACACACACACACACACACACACACACACACACACACACACACACACACACAGAAACACACACACACACAGAAACACACACAGACAAACACACACACACACACACACACACACACACAGAACATGACCACTCGGCTTTCGTGTCTTCAGTGGGCCAAAGCCTGATGTCATGAATCTGAGTCAGCAGGTCAGTTGGTGCTCTCAAGTGTGTGTGTGTGTGTGTGTGTGTGTGTGTGTGTGTGTGTGTGTGTGTGTGTGTGTGTGTGTGGAGCGTAGGCCCTGCTGTAGGTGCTGAGGATGATGGGAACTTTTCAAACTGGCAGAGTGGGCACACTCACAGGCCGCACATCTGGATTTATGTAACTGACCCCTTCCGCTGTAAAACACACACACACACACACACACACACACACACACACACACACACACACACACACACATCCCCACACATATTCATGCTGACCACTCTCCTCACACACATGCAAGAGTGGCCAAAGGAAAACTGATCTCTATTCATTCCCCTGTGAAGTGTTAACCCTTGAGAGATACATTCTAACATGTATGATAAACACTGATTCATGGGCTGCTGTTCTTTCAATATCGGCTATATGGGTGTCAGTGTCAGAGCACACAGCGCATAGCAGAGAGACAGAGAAAGAGAAAGACAGAGAGAGAGAGGCAGAGAGAGAGAGAGAAAAGGAGAAAGAGAGAGAAAGAGAGAGAGAGTGGTCAGGACTTGAGAAATGTACGGCTTCCTGGCTTACCTGGTGGTTTATCACTGAGGCCGACACACGCCCAGAGCCTCTTGTGTAAAAATGGTTCTGAAGCATGACACTGGATGAATACGCCATTGTGTTTTGTCGCCTGGTTGTGTGTGTGTTTTGTGGCCTGGTTGTGTGTGTGTTTTGTGGCCTGGTTGTGTGTGTGTTTTGTCGCCTGGTTGTGTTTGTGTTTTGTCGCCTGGTTGTGTGTGTGTTTGCTCCTTAGTTTTGGACCTGGTCCAAGGCAGACATTCCATATAAATGAGCAGGGAGAGGAGAAGAGGCACAACACACACACACACACACACACACACACACACACACACACACACACACATCAACAAACATACACACACACACACACATAGACATACACAGACACACACACACACACACACAGTATGATTCACACAGTTTTGCTCAGAGCCCCAGCACAGCTGAGGAGAGGTGAGGCTCACTGCTCATGTTAACAAGGCTGAGTAAAGAGAAAACACAAGGCCTAAATCTGTAAGGGCCTAAAAAACAGTGTGAGACATGCTAGTCTAGTTCAGTTGGTTTTAGGGGGCGAGAACCACGTTAAGCTTAGACACTGTTAGGTCTGGGGGACCGAAAACATTTTTCAGAGTCCAGACCAAACATCTCAAGCGCATACCGCGCTGAACAAAAGCGATGTGAGAAGTGTATTGGAAAATAATAACACAGGGACCAAGGCTGAGGTCATGAGCACTTCCAGGTTTGGTTCAGACTGCAGAGGGTGTGTGTGTGTGTGTCTATGTGTGTGTGTCTGTGTGTGTGTGGTGGTGGTGGTGGGTGCTCACTGATTTGGGATGAAGGGACGTCACGGTTGCACAACATTCTGTCATCTCACAACCATAGCAAAACAAAAAAACCCTAAAACATTTTGTTTCTCTAAACATTAGTGTGTTGTCAGTAAAGACAACACATTTCGTGTCTTTGCCGTGCTGCGCGATAAAAAGCGAGGTGGTCGTCCCTTGGTAACACGAGTTGGAAAAGATAAAAAGAAAAACAGTTGTGAAGTGCTCCTGGCATGAGTGTGATCCACATGTTATTTAACACTTACTTGGGTTAGGAACATCTGTGTGATTTAGGCAACATAATTTGTGTGTTCGATTGCTTCTTACACATGCCATCTCTCTAATTAACAGGAGAAAAGTAAAACAAAGGCCTCTCTCTCTCTCTCTCTCTCTTTCTCCCTCTCTCTGTCTTTCTTCCTCCGACTCTTTCATGCCATTCTCTGCCTCTTTCTTTCCGCCTCTGTTCAAACCATAAGTGTTTCTCATTATCATCAGACTGGCACTCCCTACAGTGGTAAGGCCCGTTGTGTGTCTGACTGGTAATGGCTGAAGGCATTCATGCCCAAACACATGTGCTGCTGTTTATTATTAGGTTGTTAAGAATCTACCAATTTCCCATCTCTTTCTCTCTCTCTCTCTCCATCTCTCTCTCTATTTCTCCATACATCACTCTTCATGCTTCTGCTCCATCCCTCTCTCTATCCATCCCTCCATCCCCAGACTTAATGGCCATTTCATTGGCTCCAGATCATAGGCTCTGTGTTTGTTTTGTTGTGGTGCAGCTCTTGCAGTCTGATGCCCGTGTTGGGCAGTGCAGATGTTTAAAAAGTCGAGGTTTTTATGCTAAAGAAGCGAGGAGTGCAGTGTGTCAGCTGCAGTGCATGGTCTTTGTGTTTGAAGCCACCCCCACCCACACACACACATACCCCAACCCCATGCCCCTCCATGCACACACACACACACACACAAGCACGCACACCCACACACACACCGCGGCTCCACAACACCCACACACATCGCGCACACACACACACACACACACACACACACATCAACAAACATACAGGCACACAGGTCACACATAGACATACACACACACACACACACACACACACACACACGACGCACGCACGCACACACACACACACACACACACACACACACACACACAGTATGATTCACACAGTTTTGCTCAGAGCCCCAGCACAGCTGAGGAGAGGTGAGGCTCACTGCTCATGTTAACAAGGCTGAGTAAGAGAAAAACACAAGGCCTAAATCTGTAAGGCCTAAAAAAAACAGTGGCGAGACATGCTAGTTTAGTTCAGTTGGTTTAGGGGCGAGACACGTTAGCTTAGACACTGTTCGGTCTGGGGGACCGGAAACATTTTTCAGAGTCCAGACCAAACATCTCAGCGCACCGCGAAAACAAAGCGCGAGCGATGTGAGAAGTGTATTGGAAAATAATAACACAGGGACCAAGGCTGAGGTCATGAGCACTTCCAGGTTTTGGTTCAGACTGCAGAGGGTGTGTGTGTGTGTGTGTGTGTGTGTGTGTGTGTGTGGTGGTGGTGTGGGAGGTGGTGGGAGGGGGTGCTCACTGATTTGGGATGAAGGGACGTCACGGTTGCACAACATTCTGTCATCTCACACAACACGCAGCAAAAACAAAAAAACCCTAAAACATTTGTTTCTCTAAACATTAGTGTGTTGTCGTAAAGACAACACATTTCATTGTCTTTGCCGTGCTGCACCCCGATAAAAAGCGAGTGGTCGTCCTTGGTAACACAGTTGGAAAAGATAAAAAAAGAAAAACAGTTGTGAAAGTGCTCCTGGCATGAGTGTGAACCACATGTTAACACTTGGGAGTTGGTAGGAACATGCGTGTGATTTAGGCAACATAATTTGTGTGTTCGATTGCTTCTTACACATGCCATCTCTCTAATTAACAGGAGAAAAGTAAAACAAAGGCCTCTGTCTTTCCTCTGTCTTTTCTTCCTCTGTCATTCTTCCCTCCCGCCTCATGCCATTCTTTCTTTTTCCGCCTCTGTTCAAAACCATAAGTGTTTCTCATTATCATCAGACTGGCACTCCCTACAGTGGTAAGGCCCGCTGTGTGTCTGACTGGTAATGGCTGAAGGCATTCATGCCCAAACACATGTGCTGCTGTTTATTATTATTAGGCTGTTAAGAATCTACCAATTTCCCATCTCTCTCCATCTCTCTATTTCTCCATACATCACTCTTCATGCTTCTGCTCCATCCCTCTCTCTATCCATCCCTCCATCCCCAGACTTAATGGCCATTTCATTGGCTCAGATCATAGGCTCTGTGTTTGTTTTGTTGTGGTGCAGCTCTTGCAGTCTGCGTGCCGAGTGATAGAGGCAGTGCAGATGTGTTTAACGTCGGGGGAATTTTTTTATGCTAAAGAGGCGGAGTGCAGTGTGTCAGCTGCAGTGCATGGTCTTTGTGTTTGAAGCCACCCCCCCCACACACACACACACATACACACACAACCCCCATGCCCCTCCGCATGCACACACACACACACACACACACAAGCACACCCACACACACACACACACGACACGCTACCACATACACCAAGACACATATAAGAATAACACACACACACACACACACACACACACAAACATACAGGCACACAGGTCGCTCATGTAACACACACACACAAACACACACACACACACACACACGTTAATGCCTGGTCATTCTACACCAGCAGAAATATGCAGTATTATCCAACGTTAGTATACACATTAGGTTAGTCATTAGTGATAGATGTGCATCTTTGTAACAGAGTGTGTTACAACACACCCCACCACCACTGTGTGTTGCCAGACTACCGGTATGTGGATCTGTGTTGGCGATC
>NC_063192.1:27407928-27415428 GCF_017589495.1 Alosa alosa | reverse complement strand
CCCACATGTTCCGGAACCTGGCCAGAACCCAGTTAGATGAGGGTCAGATCTGGACCGTACTCCTTCCAAGTGTGGTCTGTTAACTTACCTTTGCTCCCCCACCCATGAGAATGGTCTCATAATTACTTCAATCTGCTCCAGTCTGTCAGACAGTCACACTCAGTCAGTCAGTTCCTTTGGATCAGGAAGTCCAGTCTATTGTCTGATTGTCTCCCTATGGGTCCCTCTGTCTGTGCACGGAGATGCCAAGAGTTTCTGTCTTTATCTCTTTCTCTCTCCCCCTCTCTCCCTCTCTCTCCCTCTCTCTCCCTCTCTCTCTCACTGTTTCTCTTTCTCCCTCTCTTTGTATCTCTTCCTCCCTCTGCTCTGTCTCTGTGGAAATGACACATACCAGATCAGCCTGTCTGTGCTGCAGCAATCTGTTAGAAATCACAGTAAATCAGGCTGTTATTACAAAGCCACCACTCGAGACCCCCCCGGACACACACACACACACACACACACACACACACACACACACACACACACACACACCACCAACCCTTCTGCTGCCCCCACATTCGCCCCCACACTCAGATGCTATAATAAGCAGCTGTGTACTGTGTACTAGTCCAGCAACCCAACCGAGCCCAACCCAAGTGAACCCAGACACATGCAGACATCCAGCCCAGTGGAGCCGCCTCTGATTCAGCCTGTCCACAGAGCAGGCTAAATTGGATGCAGCTTTGCTCTCGAAGGGGGGTGGGAATGGGGGTCGTGATGATCTACCTTCCTCTTTTTCTCTCGGTCCTTTTTTGTCTATATCTGTTTCCTGTCCTTGGAGAGCTAAATGTTAGAATAAAGGTGAGAACAGCGTCTTTGGACGCTTCACCCTTTTTCATCACACGAGAGTGTGCCATACAGTTTTGTCGTGGTGTGTGTCTGTGTTTGTGTATGTGTGTACATGGGTGTTTCTTGTTTCTCTCTCTCTCTCTCTCTGTGTGTGTGTGTGTGTGTGTCTTGCGTGTGCATGTGTGTGTGTGTGTGTGTGTGTGTGTGTATTTGTGTTTGCTTATTTATTAGTATTTATGTGTGCATGTATGCGAGGCAATCCATGTATTTATGTTGCTGTCTTGTCTCCCGAGGCTCTGACCACAAATGCTAGTTTGGCTGCTTCCGGCCATGCGGATGTCATTTATAGATGTCCCCTCCATGGACCAGGGAGCTGCACTTACACCAGCCGTACTAAGCCCGTGGGTTCAATGCCCAGGGAGTGAGGCAAAGAAAACACACAGTATGTATAAGTATATACTCTTTTGATCCCGTTAGGGAAATTTGGTCTCTGTATTTATCCCAATCCGTGAATTAGTGAAACACACTCAGCACACAGTGTACACACAGTGAGGTGAAGCACACACTAATCCCGGATGGTGTAAGATCAACCATTAGCCAATGTAATTTTAGAAAAGTGCTTGGTTACACTTTACATGACAGTTATCGACATAAGAGTGACATGACACTGTCATGAATGTGTCATAAACAAGTCATAAACGTTTATGACATAATGCTCCTGTCATTAAGTGTAATTCGGTTTTTGTCATAACAAGTTAGGGTTAGGAAATTAGAATTAAAATTTTATTTTAGTGTGTAGTTGTTTTGACTATTGTGCACTGGACAGTTGTTCTCGCCCGCTATTCCCATTTAAAAGTCAAATAAAATAAAATAAAATAAAAACAAATAAAAGTTAAGAAGAAGAGATAAAAGAGAGGACTTATAAAAAGACACAGAGTGGTTTAAAACTTTAATTTAATTTTTCATTAAGACCTTGTGGGTGTAGTGTTTGAAGTTTTAAAATCCACAATCTCTCTGCTCTTTTCCTCTGTAAAACGGTCCAGCCTGGGTTCCCTTCAAGGCCACAGACCCTCAAATGTGTGATGTCGTGCGTCTGGAAGTGTGTGACGAGGTAAGTGTTGAGTGTATTTTTGTGTATGTTGTGAGGATGTTGTTTGAGGCGTGTGCGTAGTGTATGTCCAGTTTCCCCAATGTACAGCATGTGACAGTAAGTGCAGGTGATAGCATAAACTAAATTGGGAGTGTCTAAATTTAAAGGGTTAATGGGTGCAGAACAGTGACTATGGATATTGGTGATAAATAAGTGAGGGGTGAAATGTAGGTTTTCTTTAGGGGTGGGGGTTGTAAGTGACAGGTGTGAAGGTGGATATGCATTATGAGGAGGTCTTTTGAGGTTTTATTAGTCTATATGCGGAGATGAGTGTGTGGTGTTGGAAGGTGGGGTGTGTTGTTTGGAATTCAGTATAATGTTTCAGTGTGTGGTGTAGGTGTTGTATGCCGTAATTGGAGTTAGGGTTAGGGTTAGAGATTAGGGTTAGGGTTAGGGTTAGGGTTAGGGTTCATGTCACTCTTATATCAATACTGTCAAGTAAAGTGTTACCAAGTGCTTTTTTATGGCTTTAAGTTTATTTGATATGTACATTGCACATGAAATGAAATGTAAATATGCCAGAATTAGCCAAAATGACTATTTCACATCTGTTGTCCATGGAACGGTGTTAAAAGGTCAGATACACCTAAAAGAAAATACACATCATGGTACTGTATATTTAAGCAATAAGCCCCGAGAGGCCGTAGGTTACACTGATTTTAGAACAGCTAAGGGGTGTTGTTAGACACGACCCGCAAGCGGAGTACATAATAGTACAAAGTAAATGTTATGTAAGGGATAATGTATAGAACGCCGACAGGGCGAACCGCTCTTGCTTCGCGCCCTGAAGGGACTTATTTTCCCAATAATGACCGGCGTTCTATACATTATCCCGCTTATTATACAGCTACTTGCCAAAACAAAAAAATAAACTCCACGATATGTCTCTTTACATTTATTTGTTACCGTTTCGTTGTGGCTTTTGCTGAGAAACAAATAGTTTGCAACACACGCTGAACTTGAATCGAACGTTCTTTAGAACTCAGCTGATCAACCGTCTGTAATCACTTCTGCACATCATCTTCATTGGGGCACAACCCAGCTCTTAGCCCTGTTTCCCTCACCTGCACGTTGTGTCTATGGCACATTTATTGGGAGTCTTATACCAGTTATTGCAGTCACCTCCAAACACCATTTTAACAGGGCGAAAGCGTTCCTGTTCCCGCTGCCCTGTCCAGGCTGCAGGCCTCTCGTGCGGACCGTGAGAGCGGGATCGATGCTGGAGAGGGACGTGGAGAGAGTGCTGCTGGGCTGCACGGAGGCCGGCGTACAGGCTGGCTGCTGGAGATCAATCAGGGCCATGATATCTTATTACCAGTGTTAATTCACTCAGGGACGCAATAGGGCTCTGCTGCCTGCGCCCAATGAACCAGCTACAGATTTACAACAGAGAGAGCGAGAGAGAGAGAGAGAGTGAGTGAGTGAGAGAGAGAGAGAGAGAGAGAGAGAGATAGTGAGTGAGTGAGAGAGAGAGAGAGAGGAAAATGGTAAAATAGGGGAAAGAAGAGAGACGGAGAGATAGAGGGTCAGGAATAGTACAAACATGATATAGAAACAGAATGACTCAAAGGAGGGTAAAATGCTGGGACAGACACACGTAGACAGTGGGAATAGTGGGAATAGTGGGAATAGTGGGAACAGGGGAAAGGACAAAAGCACCTAGACAGTAGGAATAGGGGTAAGTGAGCGAGATGCTTCCTTTTCCTCATCACTGTCATCGCTCCACTCTCCTGGATGCTGTTCATGCAGGAGCAATCCTATGCTCTGGCATCACCCACACCTCTGATGTTTGCACGCGCACGTTGCCAGGTCTGTTGAAGTGACAGATCCTCTTTTTCACACGTGTTGTATTTCTCCGTCCCAGTCTCTGTGTTTGTCTCCATGTGGAGGGGAGACAGGCCCACTTAAATCACTCAGAGCCAGTCGCCTGGTTAGCGGTGGGCTGAGGCTCGCAGCGAGCTGGCTGTGTCCTGATTAAAGGGACACATTGGTATGCGGCCGTCCCGAAAGGGATGTTTTATTCATGCCGGTTTGTTGCTCTGTCGTAGCATGTTGTTTTGTTGTGTCTTGTTGTGAAACATGGAGGGGGTTGAGGTTGGTTAGGTGGGAAGGGTGTGTGAGTGTGTGTGTGTTTGGGGTGTTGTATATGGGGGGCAGAAAGTTTTTCCTCTGGGGAAACAAGAGACCCCCCAGTGAGGCTGTGTGTGTGTGTGTGTGTGTGTGTGTGTGTGTGTGCATCACGTATGTGGGGGTTGCTATACCTATACATTCTCTTTGATGGAGAGGAGTGTCATTGTCAGTGTCGTAGCAGTATGGCTTTGAGATGTGGCCTCTGTGTGTGTGTGTGTGTGTGTGTTGGCATATTGCTGTGGGCATATTCAGATAATGGCAGAGAGAGGAAAGACTCGCTGCATGGCGACTGCCTGTGATTGATGAGCTTCTCCAGACCACACACACACACACACACACACACACACACACACACACACACACACACACACACACCAGTGCCGGTGACGAATGATGAAAGGTGCAAATCAGAGATGTATTTACGGTAAGCGTCCTCCTGTACAACACTTTCTCTTTCTCTTCCTGGCCTTTAAGAGTGTTCTGCTTTCCTTATTGATGAGACAAAAGAGAGAGCGAGTGAGTGTTAGACTTGCAAAGAGAAAGAGAGAGTGAGAGAGAAAGAGAGAGAGAGAGAGAGAGAGAGATGAAGAGACAGAGAGGGTTATAGGAAGATAGACAGAGAGGGAAGTAGAGAGAGGGGTGGAGACAGAGAGACTCATAGTGTGTGGGAGAGAGGGATATGAATACGGAGAGAGAGAGAGAGAGAGAGAGAGATATGAAGACAGACAGAGAGAGAGAGAGCATTATGTTGTGGATGTTTATGGTTCCCCTCAGCTTGTCAGCGTTTGAGAGGTGGCTAAAACCATGATGGATAGTGATGAAGGGGACGCAGAGCACATTTCCACCGGAGTGCATTACACGGGCGCTCTGCTACCTCCCCGGCTCGTTGGCCTTTATGTGGACCGGCACTAACGTTTATGCATGCTACACGGGAAACACCGGGGAAGAGCAACCTCCTTGCACAATATGCACTTTGAACACTTCCTTTACTTTCAGGATTTGTTTTTTTTCACATTAGAATGGGGCTGGGTGGGGGTGGGTGGCTGGTGTTGATTAGAAATATTTTAGAGAACCAAAACTGCCAGTTCCAGCGCTTTTTGGCACAGGGCCACCAGGCCTTACCAGATTGTTGTGGGGAGGGCTAGCTGCTGTGATGGCACTTTGAGAAATCCCCGACCATGCACACACCCACACACACACACACGCACTCACGCACACATGCATACACACACACACACACACACACACACACACACACACACACACACACACACACACACACACACAGGTGCAGGCTCACACATACAACAACATACATTAATGTATATAAATGTATGCCTACACACCACCGCACCAGCCATACTGTATGCACAAAAGCCACCATAACATAATATTGGCACACACATTTGCATGCAAACTTTTCTGTTTCTTTTTCTGTCACTCTCTATTTCCCTATCTCCCATGTACACAGACGCACACACACACACACACACACACACACACACACACACACACACACACACACACACACCAGGGATGGAAATTAACCACCCGCCCCCCGCCAAATGCGGGTAGTTTTGTGCGCTGGCGGGTGAATTTGGTCAACTTACCAGCCACTGTGGCGGGTAGAGCTAGCATACCACAAATAGTCAAATCCTGTCTAATTTTCATACTTATTGACGGTTAAAAATAAGAAAGTGTCTGTTGGGATCATGTAGCCTAACGTTACCAGTCTATAAGGGTAAATCGCGCTGATTTGAAATTCTACAACTTGTAGGCTAGTGAGCCACCACCGCAGCATAGCCTATAGGCACTGGTGCAGCCACTTTCACTTCACTACCATTAAGAAACTGTCACTACTGCCACTGCTAGATTAATTCAGTATAACTGCATAAACATTAATCTAGTGAGATCTGTAGATCTGCGTTATATCTTCACTAGGTAATATTCTCACGTAAATAGTTCTCTTTTGAATTGGCCCGTAGAGCTATTTTAATCCGGCCCACGACACGCTGCTATTTAGACCTATGAGGCAGACAGACGGACATCCCATTCATTGTGGTGGAATATCTCACAAACTTTTCATTCAAGAAATTACAAAACCGTATATCAGAATAAACAGCAGAACTTACCACAAACAGCAGAACTAACACAAAGGTGTAAAGCATTCCGTTATACAAGTTATAGCTGTTCCAGAGTAATCCGGTTTTGAAATTGAAGCAAATTTCTACATGGTCTCCAACTTTGGGCTTTTGTCATACATGATAAGGCCAAATACAAAATAAATGTTAACAATATCGCCTAGATAACTAACCAGAGTTTTTCCAATGTAGTTTCACAAAATGCAAAGCATGCATATTACATTTCTTAAAGCTGAGCTATGCTTAAATTGTTCAGTGCATGATTTCATAACAGGCCAAATAGAAAATAAATGCTAAATGTTAAATATAGCCTTGATACCTGTAAATATTTAAATCAGATAATGTACAGTATAGTTAGAAAAGTTGGAGAGTTGGATTGACATCTGGGAAAGCACTGACATCTGGGAAAGCAGCAATGTTGTCGGTATAGAATGTGGGAATGTGAGTTGAGAACATTTTTTCAAGCCATGAGACTGCATGAGAACACACAGATGTACACACACACACACACACACACACAAAGTCATACTCATAAACATGGAGGCACAGAACCAAACACACACTTCACAAACACTTGTATGTGGCAGTGGGAGAGGGCATACAGTACATTGATTGTTTACCAATAAAAACACCAGGCTGGAGAACACCAGAAGAACACTGGCACTCTGAGAGGGATTTCAACGCTACAGTGTGGAGGTCATTTTAAAGGCATAGCCCATTGGCACCCCCAACCTGGCCCTCCTTACCCCACCCCACACTGGTCTGCTCTCTCTCTCTCTTTCTCTCTCCCTTTTTTCTCTCTCTCTCTCTTTCTTTCTCTCTCTCTTCTTTGCCCAATCATTCCTGCAGTTATTTGCTCCTCGTTGTAGCAGTTCTGATTGAGAGTGACATTGACACAATTATGGAAGGCCAAACCCAATTAGAAATGATATGCCACTCTTTACCCACACACACACACAGAGAGAGAGAGAGAGAGAGAGAGAGAGAGTTCCGGAGAGTTTTTAAGGATGTGATGGCCGAGCAGTGGAGTGTTGAGGAAAACTGAGAGATGCCACTGCGGCAGGGAAGGCGCTCTGTGCAGCAAGATGCCGCGTGCTGCGGGCCGGTGATCTAATAAAGGCCTTATCGCATTTCCCCCGCTTGCTCTCCTCTCTCCCCAAACAGTGTTAGTATCGGTGGACGGATTAGTCTAATGAAGTCCAGGGGAAGCTTCTCCTGTGCATCGCCCTACGCTTGCGTCTCTGCATC
>NC_063192.1:27397928-27405428 GCF_017589495.1 Alosa alosa | reverse complement strand
GAGAGGTCACTGATAGTGCGGAATAGATCCGTCTTTATACAGTGGGATTCCCATATCGGTTTGCTTTC
The DNA here is from genome assembly GCF_017589495.1 of Alosa alosa. Classification (NCBI taxonomy): domain Eukaryota; kingdom Metazoa; phylum Chordata; class Actinopteri; order Clupeiformes; family Clupeidae; genus Alosa; species Alosa alosa. The sequence continues at coordinate 27,405,360 of NC_063192.1, read as the reverse complement.
ATGGCTATTTTATGTACTTCAAGACAGAGAGGGCCCTCTTATGTGATATTTACTTGCTTGATGATGTCATCACTGTTTATTTTCTACTTGAGAACAGTTTAAGTGGCTATGTGCCTGTGTGTATGAATCTTTAGATCTCTATGTCTTGACTTTGAAATATCATGTAGGCCAGGGGCGCCTGCAGGAATTAATGCTATGGTACGCACACCCGACCCATCGCCAACCCCCAAAAAAAAAATAAAAAATACGCGAGGACAATATTTGTCCGTTTCCCGGTTTTAGCCCTGTGCATTGGTCAGCAAAAAAGTAGTCTACATAGCATAACAACATCCACATGCAATAATACAACAACATTCATTCATTTAATAATACAACAACATTAATTCATTTGGACAACTTTATACAGCCCTAAAGTTACCTTGTTTTGTTCTTGACGTCTGGCTTTAAACAGCTGTAATCCAGTCTAATGTTCTGACAAGCACACCAATTGCCTACCTTGTTCTTGCCCATCTGGAATAACTCCTCTAGCTTTGCTGCCTCCATACTTTCTGTTGTTTAAACTTGTGATATCCATGATGAGTATTGAATTAGTGAATTAGCTCAACATTGTGTGCTGATAACCATATAGATAGCCGAGTAAAAGAAAACAACAAGTAGCCTAGTTACGTGTCTGCGTGCGTACTCTGTCTCCTGCTCAAACAAAATGTGTGCGCCTTAATTTTGATAACGTGTTCACTAAGTTATAGAAAATTGTAAATAGCCTGATGCCAGCTAATGGGAAGGTATGGTGGGCCAATTTGGTGTGAATACACATTACACACACACAAGGGAAATTTTCTTTTGTTGTTGAGTAGCCTGATGAATGCAGCAGTGTCTGTCGGGACGATACACCTGCAAAGTTTGCCTGATGTAGGCCTACTTTAGCACTTTAGCAGATAATTTAACAGTAGGGTACTACTGTGTGTGTATATGCGTATTTGTTTGTGTGTATGTATGTGTGTGTGTGTGTGTGTGTGTGTGTGTGTGTGTGTGTGTTTCTGTTTCTGTGTGTGTGTGTGTGTGTGTGTGTGTGTGTGTGTGTGTGTGTGTGTGTGTGTGTGTGTGTGTGTGTGTGTGCGGGTTTGCTTATTTCCTGTATTTACCTTTGTTGAACCAGGAGGTCTCTTGAGATATGTGTACGGGTCCATATGAATGACAAACAGAGCAAGCACTGGATAGCGTCTGTACAGTATATGTGTGTGCAAAATGAATGCTTATGGGGTTATAGATATAGTGAGGCCATGTTTTCTTCCATTTTCCAGTTTCCAACATATTCCTTTTCCTACTGTTTTTGTATTCATGGTTGAAATTGTGTCTACATAATTGTTTTACCACTTCTTCAGCATACATTTGATTTGTACATACAGTACATTGATCTATACAAGGATGTTTTTTTAAGTGTCAGGGCCTTCTGATAGCTGCTTAAGGAATAGACCTTAGAGACATTTTGACTAGAATAAAGACTTTACCATAAAGGCACTGTGGCTGAAATGTATTATTGACTCAAAACCAAATGACTGCAGTAAATATGAAATACGCAAATAAAAACAAAAACAAACCAACTGATTACCCCATCCTCTCCATAAGTCAGTGGTTGTCTTTGCAGAGACAGATTGATTGACAGGTTTTATAGGGGGAGATCTTTACAGTCCCCATGATTTATTTTCACATCTTTAATTTACAGTTGTAATCTCTGGTAGTGTATTTTGTATTTTATGTCTGCTGTAGCTCCAGTCCCAGATAAGCTGGAGGTAATTTTTCAAAATCATTCAAATAAAAGCACATTTCCATTTTTTTTATTTGCTTTGCATGTGAACATTTGCACACATACAGTACAAGCAGTTAGAGGAGGTGGTTCTTGGCGAACAAACATGGACACAGGACCAAGTGTCCAAAAGTTGATGATATCGGCAAAAACAACAGTTTTAAATATAGCACTAGTTAATATGAACGACAACGTCCATACTGCATGCTTTAAGGATAAGGGGAATTACTACAGACAGCTAACGACAACTGGGACTACAATGATGGTGTCAACACTGACCAGTGATAAGGAATGTCTCTCCTCATGCTGATGAATTCTATGATTTCTAAAATTTGATGGATTCTGAATTGCTGTCAGCTTTCTATCGATCTCAAAAAATCACTCTGAAAGTGATCCCCAACAATATCGTTCTTCATTAAACATCATTCATTCAACTCCAATGCCTCTTTTCACTGAATTTGAATTGAAATTTGAATTTCACTAGACTTAAGATGCTCTTTAATCTTGGTCCTGTGGTCTGCTGTGAGAAGAACTGCTAACAACACCAAGAGCATGATTTACATATGTACTATTGATATGTACAAGAGTATGGGTTACATATGTACTATTGATAGTTGCTTTGGATGAACGTTTCTGCTGAAGGAACAGACGTGTCAAAAGAAAGCACTGTGATGGTACTGTAGGCCACAGATCTCATCCTGAACTGATTCTGCAGCTGCAGCTGCAGCCAGGACGATGCTGTCTCTTGGGAGACCCTGTGGTGAGTTTCTACTGCTTGATTTCCTCCCTGTTGTTTTGTCTATCTATCCTATGTGTCTGTTGTAGTGGGTGTCGTCTGTTATTGGTTTGACTGGTTTTGTTGTATTTTGTGATTTTGCAATGGTTGGATTTTGGAATTTCCATATGAGATGTGTGTGTGTGTGTGTGTGTGTGTGTGTTGTAAAACCTGCTGGAGAAGTCGGACAGCACAGCCTGGATAATTTGTTTGTTTGTTAGTTAGTTTATTTATTTATTTATTTATGTCGCTCTTCAGACTCATTTTCCCTGCTCATCCCATTCGCTCTCTATTCACTTATTGATCCGTTCTGCCATTGATCAGCGCATCGACCCGTCCGCTGATCCAACTGCCCATCCGTCTGGCTTTGACAGGCTTTTAATTGATGAGAAAGCTGGTGAAATTAAGCAATTAGGCCAAGTGGTAGAAAAAGAGACAGAGTGATGCGCCATTTCCAGGTAGACTGATGGGAGAGGGAATGGAGGAGAGAGAGAGAGAGAGAGAGATGGAGGGAAGTAGGGAGAGGGAGGGATGGATGGAGAGAAGGGGTGTAAAAGGATAATGAATGCGAGAGGAATAGGCAGATGCCGAATGTTTACGCTTTTTCATTTCAGAATGTGAATGAATTTTTCATAGCTATTCATAAAAAATCCATCAATATTTCACCTGGGGAGAGTGAAAGAGAAGGAAGAGAGATAGAAAATGAAAGAGAAAGACAGAGAGAGAGAGAGAGAGAGAGAAGAATAAGAGAAAAAGGCTGAGAGGAGAAAGAGAGAGAGAGAGAGAGGGAAAATAAAGAGAACCCTCACGGAATGAGTTGTCATGGAAGTCCATTGAAGCAAGTGGAGTCGCTTAAGAAGAAAGAAAGAAGAGACAGAGGAGATGGAGGAGGAAGGGAGGAGGAGATGGAGGAGGAAGGGAGGAGGAGATGGAGGAGGAAGGGAGGAGGAGGGGAGATGGAGGAGGAAGGGAGGAGGAAGGGAGGAGGAGATGGAGGAGGAAGGGAGGAGGAAGGGAGGAGGAGATGGAGGAGGAGATGGAGGAGGAAGGGAGGAGGAAGTGAGGAGGAAGGGGTGTTTATGTGGAAGACCTAGAAAGGAGAGTAGGGGGTTGGTTGGTGGTATGGTGATGGTGATGGTGCTGGAAGAGTGCTTCTTTCTGGGTGGGAAAAAGGACATGCTGTTGTCTCTGTGTGTGTGTGTGTGTGTGTGTGTGTGTGTGTGTGTGTTTGTGTGTGTGTGTGTGTGTGTGTGTGTGTGTGTGTGTGTGTGTGTGTTTGTGTGTTTTTGTGTGTGTGTGTGTGTGTGTGTGTGTATGTGTGAGTGTATGTCTGTATTTGTGTATGTGTATTTCTGTGTGTGTGTGTGTGTGTGTGTGTGTGTGTGTGTGTGACTATGTGTATGTGTCTGAGTGTGTTTAAAAGCTGGGTGTATGAGGGGGGAGTGTATCATAAGTCTAAGCCGCACAAGGAGGAGGAGGGGGAGGAGGACAAGGTAGCAGTCAGACACAAAGCCTGCACACCTCGCACTAACAACAACAGCAGACTGCTGCTCATTTTCACATTGTCAATACTGCCTCACGCAGAGGTGAGGAGCTGGGTGCTGCTGTCACCCCCCACACACACACACACACACACACCCATCACAGCCTATCGCTCTCACCCCTCACCACCCCCCCCATCTCAAGATGGCCCTTTCACTTTTGTGAGAGACGTGGGAAAGTGTGTGTGTGTGTGTGTGTGTGTGTGTGTGTATGTATGTCTCTTTGATGTCCTCCTGGCTTTTTTGACAGGCAGGTAAACGTCTACAGTCTGTGTGTTGTCATAGGTGCCAGTGTCAGTGCCGGCAGCCCAGAGTTGAACTTTGATCCCTGGCGACTGGGCCACTAAATCCACTCGCAGAAGAAGGCGGGGTCATGCGTTGTCCCATTTGCATGAATTTATGTGCGCGTGGGATGCCATCATCCGTCTGCAGATAGTCAATTAAATATCTAATTAACTGAGAAGGCCCTTAAATAATTCAGCGCCATCGACTGGCCTCCAGGAGGGGAGATTTCGCTGTAAATCATGCCTCGCTCCAGTGGCCTTAGCTGGGCTGGGAACCACCCCAACCCCCCCCTGCCATGGGCCAAGGCCTGGTCTGGTCGGTCTGTATAGGTGTTGGGATAATAGCCAGTCCAGACAGACACACCTGTGTGTGAATGCACCAGTGGAGAGGTCACTGATTACAGAGTGGCTGATTGCAGTGGGCCTTTAGAGACACGTCTGTGACAGAAACGATTTTTTACATTTACATTTATTAATCTAGCTGATGCTTTAATCTAAAGTGATTTACAAGGAATAAGGAATGACTTTTAAGCTACAATTGGAGACCTAGAGTAGCCATAAATACCTTAACATGCAATACAAAATAACTAGAGGATTGATATGGAACCATCCATCCGTGAGTCTCTCTATGTGTGTCTGGAAGGGGTACAGAGCAGTGCATCACTTTCTCGATGAGTAACGTGCTAATGACAGACTATAGATCTTAGTTTGCTTGCTGCTAGCATGTCCATCTGCCGTGCGGATTACTGAGACTGCAGGTTTGAATTCAAAGGGGGACTTTCTTCCTTGGAATTTCCCGAAAAAAAAAACACACACACACACACACATAAACATACACACATTCACACACCCACACAAACACACACAACCATACAGACAGCTCATTATGAGCTAATTAACGCGACCGCAAAATGACCACTATCATCTTCAGCTCCGGACTGTCTGGCCATGACCTATTCGAGCCCCCCAGGTTAATTCTGGACTTCTCAGAAGCACACACAGATTGCTTAACGCTTGCGGTGGCCCGAATTTAGAGAAGGCAGGTTACGTCCTCACAAACCTAGTGGTTAAGGTCTTGAATTAGACCCTTTTGTGTCATTTACAGGATGAAATGCTTCTTTTTTTCTCATTTCAAATGTCACAGCAAATGGCTTTGGCACGCAAACCTTTAAAAAGACACTGCACTGCATACAAACTTGTCTGGGCACATCTTGAACTACCTTAACGTGCACTCAAACGAGGAACAATTTTCCACTTCTCAATTAAAAGCTTGGTGTTAACACAGCAACCTCTACTTCTCCTTAATTAGATAATTGTTTTTTTATCCCATAATGTGTTAGGCACAGGCAGAGGCACTGCAGAGTGTGATTATATCATTATGCTGTGATTATCATACAACGGCTGTAATTTGGTTATGATAACAGTAACAGGAACAGATGTTACTGATAGAAACGAACGTGAGATTATGCCGGAGGTTGCGTCGAGCTGCTTTAAACACTCCGTGCCTTTCTCAGCCTCCTGCTGCAGGTGGGAAAGTGCTAGATAAGACGTTTTAGGAGATTTTTTACGCAAATCTCTGGTTTCTGTTTACAACAAATCACTCACACAAACACACAAGCACCCATACACACAGTATGGGATAATAAACAGACACACACTCACACGAGTGATAATAAACACACACACACACACACACACACACACACACACACACACACACCTATACACATCTACAGTTAATGTAAATATGGTCTGGCTGGATGTAGATTTAGTGTGTGGAGGAATTCTCTCTCCGGGTGCTTTTGTTCTGAGCGGTGGTAACAGATGAGTATCAGCAGCAGGATGAATGAGAGCCCAGGCAGCAGCGAGCATCACTTCCTCTCACACCTATTTATACATCAGCATACTTCCATGCAAATAGAGCAGACCATCTCTCTCTCTCTCTCTCTCTCTCTCTCTCTCTCTCTTTCTCTCTGTTATCATATCCCTCTCTCATTCCTTTATTCTCTCGCTCTCAATGCATCAGCATACCTCCATGCAAATAGAGCAGCAGGTCTGGGAGAGAGAGAGAGAGAGTGCTCTCATTCCCATACCCTCCCTATCTCTCTCTCTCTCTCTCTCTCTCTCTCTCTCTATCAGTTCCCTCACTCATACAGTCCTTTTCTCACTCTCTCTCCCAGCCTATCCCGATTTTCATCATTCCCATAATTTACAAATTTTCACTGTGTTTATTTGGTGCTGTCGCTGCTGTGATTTTATCTTCTGTATCATAATGTCTTTGAGGAGAAGGGGATCATATTGACACACACACACACACACATACACACACACACACACACACACACACACACACACACACACACACACACACACACACACACACACACACACACACACACACACACTCAGGACTCGCCAGCACTGGAGGACAGCTCCACATGGGAGGATTCACAGACACAGACCTACTATACTATACAGTATATGTATATAACATACATTGTATGAGACAACATACAGCATATACGGTATATGCTTTTAGTTTGGGCTCTACTTTGTCTGTTTGTTCCTGTGTGTGTCTCTCTCTCCATATGTGTGTGTGTGTGTGTGTGTGTGTGTGTGATGTCATCTGTTTGGAGATATCAGCGCTTGTGTGTGGTGTTTTTCAGTTCCTCTGTCTCCCTGCACCCCTCCCCTCCCCTGTCTCCCTCTCCTCTCCTCTTTAACCCTGGGCCAGGCCCCACCTCCTCTCCACTCCTCTTTAACCCTGGGCCAGGCCCCGTATCTGGTGTGGACAGTGTACACAGCAGGTGGTCGAAGGTGGAGAGGTAGTGTAATATTTCTGGCCCCTGTCTAGGGTTGGGTATCGTTTGGGTTTTATCCGATACCGGTGCTAAATCGATACTTTTAAAACGGTGCCTGAACCGGTACTTTGTTTTTAAAATGTTTTAAATTAAAATGGTCTAAAGCATGAATTGCTTTTTTTTTATTGATGAGACAAATTTGAACATGAAATTGAACTGTTATATTC
>NC_063192.1:27390428-27395428 GCF_017589495.1 Alosa alosa | reverse complement strand
TTTGAAGTTTCGGTCTCGTGTGCGCGCTCTTCCTCGCTCGCTCTAGATTCCGGGAGATTTTATCTAATTTGCGGGCATCAGGGAGCCGTTATCAATATCCGGGAGACTTGGGATGTCTGCGTTAGAGTTGAATCAATCATTGCAATCGGTTGATTAGCTGAATAGTTCATTAATACTATTTAATCATAAGTGCTTTACAGTATAAATCTAATCAGTTGAGAGGTTCTGTTGTTTGCACCTTGCTATGGTGGTTTAGCTGTGGGAACACAGATAGAAAGACAAAGACATAAAATCACTTACTGTGAGGATACAGGCTCACTGCGGTGCTGTTTGGAGCTGTCATCAGTTCACTGTCCCACACACATCAAGTTTATGTCTAAAGAACAACAGCAACAACAAAAAGTGCCCTGACATGAACTTTGTTTGGTCTGTATTTTCAAAAAAAGGATAAATAGAATTATAAGAGATATTTTTTTTTTTTGGGCTATTTATGGGTAGTGATTGGAGCTGAGGTCAAGAAGATAATGAGTGTTTGGTAAGAGCTGGGCCTTTTCCAAGAGAAGAGAACTCCCTGCTCTTTCACAGTACAGATTATTTTCACTCTTCCTCTCTCCCTCTTTCTCTCTCTCTCTCACTCTCTCTTACTCAACCTCACTCATTTTTTCCTCCCCCCTCCAAATCCATCCTATCCCTCTCTCTCTTGTCGCTTAGCCAACAGTGGGAACAGGATCTGCTTCTCAAAAAATAGGATCGTTGCATCTGAAATGCGACCAAAACCACAATCTGTCAATCTTGCGTTCCCAGTATCATGGGTTTGGATGGAGCTCCACGCGTCGATGCTTCTCTGGCAGGCCTTGAAAGACTTTGTTTTTTGCTCAGTTGTTTGGTGTCCTCGTCCGTGTCCTCTGTGGAGGGAAAAGAACCAGAACTTTAGACGAGGGGAGGGAGCTCTTCTTCTTCTTGTTCTTCTTCTTATTATTTATTTATCTGGGGGAAGGGGTGTAAACCAGAAGTGCACTTTAGGTGTGGCTGGATTTTAAAATCTCCGTTTTTTTTCTGAATGCAGAAAATCAAACAATAAAGTGATTGGTATTCAGCAGATGCTTTTATCCCAAAGTGACACGGACTCGCAATGGTGGGTTCAGGAATCAAACCCAACCCGGCCGGAATGATTGTCCAGCAGCAATACTGCAGCTTCTCCACCTTGCCCGCAGAAGAAATACACTTGGGCCCCGCATGTTTTCTGTTACTTCACAGTCATCTACAATGAAGCCCCAAGTTCATACCCAGAGTCGGTATTGTGTCTAGTGGCTGTGTGGTCTCATCATTGATCTCAAAGCCTACAGTGCCCCACCCAACCGAGACACTCTTGTTAATTATTAAGATGAGTTTGTCCTTCACTCCAGGTTGGTGTACAGACAGTGAAACCCAGGCAAGATAGCAGCCTCTGGCAGAGAGTCTCAAGCTGACTAAAAAATAGAATAAAATTAAATAAATAAACAGCCTAAATGTCTCACTCCCACAATGTCTCACTGATTGCCAGCTCTGGCCTGCCTACCTGCCTTAAGCTCTCCCTTGTACATTAGCACTCTTGTTCTCTCATATCGAGCACAAAAATACTCTGACTGCTCGAGGGTGTACTGTCACTGACTCACTCTGGTGGGATTACCACATCAAACTGGCTGTCTTATTTATTTCTGCCTTTACTGTGCCAAGCTCTTACTTTCACAATTCACACAACCTCTGCTCATCATTTGCCTTTAAGGTGTCATAGACCCGTTCTCTCCTCATCGTCCTGCCATCATGCAGAAATCAACCTGTTAAAATGGACGCTGTCTAAAGTCAAAGTTAAAAAGTTAGATAACGACCGTCGACTTCATGGCAGCGCTGTCTGGAAGGCGCTATTAGGGTTAGGGGTAGGCAGAGGTGGAAAGCAACGAAATACATTTACTCACGTTACTGTATTGAGTAGTTTTTCTGTGTATTTTGTATTTTTTAAGTAGTTTATAAAATCTGTATTTTAAATTTTACTTGATTACATTTTGAGTGAAGTATTGTACTTCGCTACATCAAAAATCCCATCCGTTACTTGAGTAAAAAAAAAAGTTAAGACTAACGAAAACGGAAAGGGAGAGAAAAAAATCGCGCCCTTAACCACTAGCCTAGTGATAATGATCAGCATGTAGCCTACAACAGGACATGAATCATGCAGTCTTTCTGAAAGTGATGGAGCTGGATCACAAGATGCATCAGATTAGCCTAACCTATGAAAGTGTATTTTCCGCTATTCCAATCGGTTGTCTCAGTTCGTTTTAGCATTAATGATTGCAGAGATATTTAAGCAAACACCATGGGATTTCGTGTTTTGACGTTTGTGCTCACCTTTCTTTGGAAAGAAGTTTATTAGCAGTTGTTTCCCCTCATTTTGATGTCTCTCTTTTTCCTGTTTTGGCCTTTGTTTTTAGTAACCTGACTTGGTTTTCTTGGAGAAAGACATTGCACCAGCAGCGAAACAATTAGCGGTCCACTACTAGCGATGCTCAACTACATAAACAAAAGATAGGCCTAGACTACCTTATGAATCGTGCAGGCGGACTAAACCATTAGCTCTTTAGCAAGGGAGAGTGAGAGTGACCTTACACAGTTTTCACTATGATTTGTATTCAAAATCCAGTCAGTCAAACTTTAAATTTCGTCTGACATTCAATTTGGAAGTTAAAATATTCAGGTAAAATAAATATATGGTGGAAATAAGTATTGAACACTTTTTTTCAGTAATTAGCCTACACTTCCAGTGAGTCTATTCGAAATTTTCACCACACATTATATTAACACACATATAAAAAATCAAACATAAGAGTTTTGTGTATTAAAGTGGAATGACACAGGAAAAAGTATTGAACGTGCCTACTGAAATTTCTTCAATACTTTGTGGAAAAGCCTTTGTAAAGACAGCTTCAAGACATTTCCTGTATGACAAAACTTATTGGTCGCAGTATCAGGTCTGATTTTCTAAACAGATTCCAGGGGTCCCTCTTGTGAATCCTGATCTTTAGTTACTTCCAGAACTATTTAATTGAATTGGCTGCCTTCAAGTCTTTCTGGAGCTTTCTCCGAGTGGTCCTTGGCTCTTGGAATTGACTATCCTTCTGACTCCCTGGTCAGAAATATTACGAGGAGATCCTGTGCATGGCTGGTTGATGATGCAGTGATGTTTCTTCCACTTGCAGATAATGGCTCCCATGCTGCTTACTGGAAGATTCTGATGTTTTGAAATGCATCTGTAACCAGTTTCATTGATATGTTTTGCAACAATAAGGTTACAAAGGTCTTGGGAGAGCTTTTTGCTTTTATCCATCATGAGATGTTTCTTGTGTGACACCTTGGTAATGAAAAACCTTTTTATAGCCCATCAATATGTAGGCTACTAACCAAGATTATATTAATTTGCACAGATAGAAAGGATAACTACTCTCGATACAGATTCCAGCTCGTTCCTTCCCTTTCCTTGCCTTAGTGCTTTTTCTTAGCGTGTTCAATACTTGTCCCCTGTGTTATTCCACTTAATTACATGACTCTACTTATGGAGTTGTTTGGATTTTTTATGTGTGGATTACCTGAGTTATTACTAATGCCTGGTGAAAATGTTGGGCCCCTTGTATTCCACTTTTCACGGGCCCTCTCCTCCATTGGGGCCCTATACTTCCCACTTTCCCCCCAGTACGATGCCCTTTAATCTGCTGAACCTTCTGCTCGTTTCCAAATATAAAAAAAACTCTCTGCAACTCAATATTGGCCTGACTGTGATTGGCTGCCTGTGAGGGGCTTTTCAGTTGTGCTGGATTACTGTTCACTGCAAAGCGACCCAAGGATGAGTGCAACTAACTTTGAAAATCAACTACTGCTCAAACTTAAAGGAGAACTCCGGTGATTTTTCACATAGATCTCCATTTCTCAGCGTCCTTTTCAGGCAAGTACCTCCACTAGGGCGGCCATATTGCAACACTTTTGGACACATCGCGTGCATCTATTTCAGCAGAAATGCGTGTGCGTAAGGCTTCCACGACACCAATCTTGCTCCAGCAGCGAGATCACAACAGATGATTGGCACGATGTCTTCACAGCACACCACATGATTGGCTCAATGTATTTTACAACACACCACATGATTGGCTCAATGTATTGACATGTCGACATTTTGCCGCGGAAGGGTTGTGATATTTGTAGACATATGATGTGTAGACAACTGCCATATTTGTGTTACAAACTAACCCCATGCATTACTATGGAGGATTTTTGGAGTGCTGTATCTCCTCATTAGAAAGTCTTTGGTAAAACTGGTTGTTCTGGTACCCCCAAAAAAAAAAAAAAAAACTAAGTAACTTTTAAGTACATTTTAAAATGAACTACTTTTTACATTTTTTCAGATCGGTATTTTAACTTGTACTTGAGTAATATTTCATCAAGGTATTGGTACTTTTACTTGAGTACAATATTTTCGTACTTTTCCACCTCTGGGGGTAGGGGTAGGGTCAGGGTTAGGGTCAGGGTCAGGGTTAGGGGTAGGGTTAGGGTTAGGGTCAGGGCTAGGGTCAGGGTCAGGGTTAGACTAGGAAGCGCTGCCTTGAAGTCGCTGATGGCAGAGTCGACTTGCCATCAGCGAGTCGACAGTGTGGGGCCCAAAACACCGAGTCGACAGTGTGGGGCCCAAAACACCATCAAGCAAAAAGTTAAAGTTCAAGTCGACTGATATAATATTGACACTTTTATCCAAAAACGACACGGATTGGAAATGGACCCGGGTTGCCGATGACCGATCTGCTGCTCAACCACGCCTATGACTTACATACAGACCAGTGGCAACCAGTGATTTCACCAAACTGTTTGGTTCTCTGGTAAAACAGCTTTGCCCTACCATTATGCCATATCACCAACATAACATTCACAATGTGTAAAAAGGATGCCCGTGCTAAGCTTTATCTATTTTGATGTTGGCACAA
>NC_063192.1:27377928-27385428 GCF_017589495.1 Alosa alosa | reverse complement strand
GTGTGTGTGTGTGAGAGAGAGAGAGAGAGAGAGAGAGAGAGAGAGAGAGAGAGAGAGAGAGAGGGGAGGGTGTGTTAGAGAGGCACACCTTCAAATCATTGCTATGGGCCATAACCTTGAAAACTCAGGTTTAAAACATTTTCCCCCACTTTTTTATTGCTATTTATGTTGACAGCTACTTGGCACCTTGGAACGCTCAATCTATCAAAGCATTTCTCTTTTTTCCACTTTAAAAACTGCTTCAGTGGCTCCTAGAGAAACAAAAAAGGGCCTTTAAACATGAATGAAATAGTATTGCTTTTGAACTCCAAGCTGTGCTTCACACTACAGCCCCCCACCCCCTCACACACACACTCCTGTCAGCTTAAATTTTTAATGCTCATTCCTGAATAGGTTTGTAATAAAGAATAGGTACAGTAAGTAGCATAAAATATTGATTTTGTACATTTCCTTATGAATTTTTATTCTCTGGAATGATTAAATTTTTCATATTTTCTGCACTTTAGAGGTTTCCCCACGTATTCATCCCTGTTTTCTGTGTGCACCGTCTGTGTGTGTGTGTGTGTGTGTGTGTGTGTGTGTGTGTGTGTGTGTGTGTGTGTGTGTGCGTGTGTATGTGCACACATGTGTGTGAGCATGTACTGCTTGTGTTCTCAATTCCTCAATTTTGGGGTATGAATTATTGAGTTGGAAGTCTGTGCCCATGCGTGTTGGATTGTTTGTGTGTGCGTGTGTGTGTGTGTGTGTGTGTGTGTGTGTGTGTGTGTGTGTGTGTGTGCATGTGTGTTTGAAGGGGGAACGAACATTTTTTCCTACAACCATATATGTTTTTATTTGAGTAACACTAACACAAATGGAGATCATCAAATGGATTGTATGTGCAACAAACCTACTGCTTAAAGACTCTACAAAGATGACCTAAGTGACCTATCCGCCTGCAGATACCGCTGGGCGATGGGGTCAAGGCCTCAGCTACGCAAATATGATCATTATGAGCTCTCCTCCGGCTCTGCCTCATGTACTGCTAAAACAACACAGGTCTTCAGAGGGCCTTTTGGTCTTTCATTAGGCCACTAAATCCTCTCAGCATCGCTCCACACCCAGTCAAGCCTAGTCAAGCCCAGTCAAGAGTGAAGTGGAACACAGAGAGTGGATATCCCTGGTAGGTTTGGGACGTCATTGCAGCACAATCACGACGGTGATTTCACAGTTACACAGATGGAAAAGGAGAGAGTTTGCGGTATGAAATGACGCTGGTTCATGCAGCTTTAGCTCTGTGGAGCAGATCTATGAGGGGAGACCTTGAGCGTGAGTTTAAACGGGATCAATGGTAGGGGCGGGGGTTGGGGCGGGGGTGGCAGCCAATGGGGATCAATTGGAATCGATTTAGCGCGGTGGCCCGCTACGCTAAAGTGTAACGCTGCTGAAATAGCCTTTATGAATATTAAAGCAGCCTGGGGGGTCGATAAGAGGCCACTGCCACCCAGCCAGACAGGCCATAGCCACTCATTAAAGGGAGAGAGAGAGAGAGAGAGAGAGAGAGATGGAGAGGGAGAGAGAGATGGAGAGAAGAAGAGGGGTGACCAATGATACTGAAGAAGCGTGGCGTTTGGGGGAAATTGACAGAATGGAGAGGAAGAATGAGGAGATTTGGGAGTTATTATTGTTCTCTGATGACTTTGATAAGCATGTTATACATTTTATGTGGCACAATTTCCACATATTCATTACACAAAGTAATTATTTCAATTACTGTATGTCAAGCATTCTTCTGATAAGAGCTACTGAAAGCAGGGACCTATAACACAATATAAATTTATGAGCACTTATAGCAGATTAACAACACACATTAGACATAATCAAAACATAATAAAACATTAAAAGACTTTAAACAAAAACAACATAACAAAACCTATCTGCTTAAATCATAACATTGCTATACCTAAAATATGCATTGTAATGTATTATTCTGTTTTGTGTCGTAAAGATATGTGCTCCATATGCAATTTTTAGTGCTTATTTAAGATATTGTATGACATAAATATGACATAAAACCTTTACAATGCATTCATAAAAGCTTATGGATACCTAGGTAAACATATGGTCTTTTTTCCTGATTATAGACATTTTGAGTTATGATCTATATAAGTATAGTATATATACTCTTTTGATTCCGTGAGGGAAATTTAGTCTCTGCATTTATCCCAATCTGTGAATTAGTGAAACACACACAGCACACAGTGAACACACAGTAAGGTGAAGCACACACTAATCCCGGCGCAGTGAGCTGCCTGCTACAACGGGCGTGCGCCGGGAGCAGTGAAGGGTTAGGTGCCTTGCTCAAGGCACTTCAGCCGTGGCTCTACTGGTCGGGTTACGAACCGCAACCCTCCGTTACAGGTCCGGCAAGCAACCAGTAGGCCACGGCTGCCCCCAATCTGATCTGGAGGTGGACACAGTGAGGACAGCTTTTGTGGTGTCTGTTATTGTGTTTAACAGCTTCTCTTTTTTTTTTTTTGACGGATATTTGCGTCTCTAAAACACATTCTGTATCAGATCCCCCTCTGTTCACCTCCTGAGTGACTTTGAGATATGAGGGTCAGCACCTCAGTGTGTAAATTATAAACAGGTGTGCACTCTCTCTCTCTCTCTCTCTCTCTCTCTCTCTCTCTCTCTCTCTCTCTCTCCAGTGTCCCACGCTGTATTCTCTCTCGTCTTGAGTTCGACCCTCCCCCACCTTTTGCTGACATGACAATAGTAAACACGCAAATAAATAAATAAACATGTAAACAATCTGGAGAGGACAGAGTGTTTACACCTCAAAGTGACCTCTCGCTTAATGTGCCGTCGCCTCGCACGGCGGCAGCCAAAGTGACGGGGGCCATCTGCTTGCACCCCCCAACTCTGCCCCCTCACTGCACCCCCAACTCTGCCCCCCTCACTGCGTGCACCCCCTCAACTCTGCCCCCCACCGCTGCAGGAACTTGAATGCAGCTCAAGGGTATATCGGAATAATGTAGCTGCTATTAGGGAAACAAATTGGGCCGTCGCACCCCAGCCCAGCCCGCTCCAGTGTGGGGCTGTCACTAATGTTTTCTGACATGTCCCTATGGAGCTCCTTGCATGTGTGTTTCTCTCTGTGTGTGTGTGTGTGTGTGTGTTTCTGTGCATGTGAGTACATGTGTGTTTGTACACATTACACTTAGTGAGAGTGTATCTCTTTGTGTGTATATATACTGTGTGTATGTGTATTAGTGTGTGTTTTAATATGAGATATAAATTGTGTATACCGGTATGTATTACAATTGTTCATTTGTAAATGGGGAGGATTTTTTCTGTGTGTAAGTGCGTGTAAAAGTAAAGTATATGAGTGGCTGTGTATACATATGTCCTGTACGTTTGTGTGTGTATGGGTGTGTGCTTCATGTATATCTGTTGTTGTCTTATGTAAGGTGACCAGATGGTTCAGGCTTGTTGTCCAGGGTTGTGCATACTCATCAAACTTCCATGCAGACACGTTCAAATGTAATGTGAAATACCCTAACAAAGAGAGTGGAAGAGCATTTATGATATGGTGAACATATATGTGTTTCCCCATCTTGGAGGAACGGGGATGTAATGTGTACAACCAAGGTAATTAGACCGCTTACTAAAAGTCTTACCACAGTTTGTGATATTATAACCCTATAGCATAACATTATTCACACTGACTCTTATGATATTTTTCTGACATTATAATGTTAAGCCGAGTGAATCGTAAGTCAAGCATTAAGGGTTATAGTGGTCGTTAATGACTGGAATGATTTATAGTCTATTATGAATGGATAATTGCATGTTATAAATTGAAGTATGGAATTACGAAGGCGGGCAGCACACCATCTCAATGATTTGTATTGTGATTTTAGTGTTTGTCAAGATTTGGCACTGCAAAATGTGAGACGCCAGGCCGGGACTTGGTCCTCACATTGAACCTGAAAACCAAAACCACGGGCCAAGCAAATGTGTACTGGCCAACGCCCATTTGTGGCGTCTGACCCGAGTCAAGAGATGCTTCTAGTTCCTTTTAACTGAGCGATCGCCAATGGTGTCCTCAGACGTACGTCAATGCCAGAGTATGGAACGTCACTGTGAAGTTTAAAAAACTAATGTTACCCATATAGCAAGTAGTTCATTCTGTGTTTCTGCCATCGTTATGCTTTAAACTATTGCTGGATAAGGTCTTGTTTTCACTATATTTGACTGGATCTCTGTTAAGTATATAAGTATAAGTATATATACTCTTTTGATCCCGTGAGGGAAATTTGGTCTCTGCATTTATCCCAATCCGTGAATTAGTGAAACACACACAGCACACAGTGTACACACAGTGAGGTGAAGCACACACTAATCCCGGCGCAGTGAGCTGTTAATGTTTGTGTTCAGAATGTTGAGTGAGTTCAATAACATTCCGTCAAAGGTTCACGGCCCTACACCCATCCGTTGGAAGGGGGAGTAGGGCAATGTCGCAACCCATCCATATCTTCAGAATCTTCAGAATATATTACAGCTACAGACTGGCCCACCCATTAGACAATACTACCTACTGCAGTGTGAGAGATGGGAGTGTATTGGCTGACCTATGCTTGTTCTCTCTCTCTCTCTCTCTCTCTGTGTTGCCCCAGAGTGCATAAAGCATCAAAGAATAAAGAAAGTCTAACACCCTACATGCCCCGTACACTAGCTTTGTTATCTACCCCAAAGCTCCCTCGTTCTCAATATCAGCCTTCTTGATAGACCTCTCTTGTACAGTCACTACAGGCAAGTACAAAGCATCTCTGTACACACACTTGTACATACAGTACAGTACCAGGCTTGTGCAAAATTCAAGAATTGAATTGAAACTGGCTCTTAAATTCCAATTCAATTCTTGAATTTCACTTGCATTTCAATTGAGGTACAAACAGGAAGCAGAACACAAACACACACAAACACACAGACACACACACACACACACACACACACACACACACACACACACACACACACACACACACACACACACACACAGACAGACAGAGACCTGTTAGTAGTTAAGCTGTAGATAGACACTGGACCAGTCATTGTCTCTGGCATGGACGTGGCCTGGTTCTGGCTCAGATCCAGCTCTTCCATAGCAGATCAGAACTGATTTTGCTCCACAGTGTGGTCTGGTCTTTGTGCCGTGTGCTTCACATCAGCTGAGAAACAGCATGCTGTCTGTCTGCCTGTCTGTCTGGGATCAGTTTGTCTGCCTGTTTGACTGTCGGTTGCCCTGCCTGTCTGGCTCTTAGTCAGTCTGTATTCTGTACTCACGCTCTATCTCTGTCTATCTTTCTCTCCCTCTCACTCTCTCTCTCTCTCTCTCTCACACACTGGTCTCTCTCTCTCACACACACACACAGTGGGCTTTTCCCTTCCATGTGTCTGAAGCAGTGAGTATTTCTCCTGGTATGACATTGTAGCTGTGCATTCCTACATGATGAGCTTTCTCTTGCGTATGCTGTGGAGTCGTGTGTGAAGCAGAGGGCCCCTCTGTAAAATATTTACTTTGGGTGGGGTGGTGTTGGATAGAAGCTAGGGGATTTTTGTGTGTGTGGATTCCCTCCATAACATCCATTTCTTCATAGTGCTTACCAATATTGCCTAGTATTAACCATGCATAGAGTAGACATTCTCTTGGAGTAGGCTACTGCACTGTATGTGAATGAGCAAAAGACAAACTTGAAAGAGGAAGCTGCATTTATATTCACTCATTCATATAGCAGGCACTTTTCTCTGAAGGGACTTTAAAACAGGGGCCACCCTTTATCACACCAGGCTGGTTCCAGTTAGATACTATCTGAGATAGGGTTTTGTGGGGTCAATGCATGTTTTAAGTCTGCTGCACACATATATTGCTTAAAGGAAATTGTATAAATGAAAGAAAAGAAAGCTGGTAACTTTGAAAGCTCTTTTCAGAGTAATTTGTCGTTCAAATAACTTCACATACATCACATGAAATCCTACTGTTGTTTTGCTTCAGGTTTGCTTTTTTGACCTTTTTTTTTGCTTCTAGAGTTGATTGATTTGTTGTATGAATGGAACTCTCCATCTCTCCCTGAGCTTGCCTTACAAACTCAGAGTGGGACTCAGACATGTCCCCGGCCTCAACCAGGACCAGGGTTACTTCCTAGCAACAGGGTTACTTCCTAGCAACAGGGTTAGTTCCTAGCAACATGTTGTTTGCCTGGAGTGACACTGGTCACTAACAGGAATGCCTTGAGCTGAGTTGGGCTGAATTATTGTCTGCTGAAACAGAAGGACAATAGAGATGTTAACCCTGCGCACTTCAGACCTTGGTAAATGTACTGCGGAATAATTCATTTGTCAGATGCTCAAGCACATATTGACAACATGCATACAAAAATGCAGCATGATCTTTGTGTTGTTGGCACATTAATGTACAAGTTGAGTTTCCGGTAAGCTGGGACAGCTGAACTACCAACCACTCCATAGCAACCCCATCACCAACACCCACCCCAACCCCCCTTAATCCCTCAGACTGATACAGAGATACAATTATTTCACATACCCTTCTATCACCACGGCAACCGCATCCACCTCAGTCTCTCTCCCAGGCAGCCTCTCCTCCTCTGGCGATAAATAGATTTAAAACAAAACATGAAAAGAAAAACTTGAGAGTCCCTAAGGGGCATCTTTGTAGAAGATAAACTGCGGATCCTAATATGCTACTGTGCACTCGGGAATATCAGATTACAGCCCAATTGGATAAATAGGCCTGGCCTACATTTAAAAAACTCAGGTCCCCATAGAAACACTTGGACATGGTCCAAAATAAACCCTACCCCTGTGCCCCGCACTTGACCCCCTGACCCTCTCTCTCTCCCCCAAAAAATCTCCCTCGGCCACCCTTTCTCTCTCTGCCCAACCTCCAGTGCCTCCTGTACCTCTCCTTCTATTACCCCCATCCCCCTTTTCTTTCTCTCTCTGCCCAACCTCCAGTGCCTCCTGTACCTCTCCTTCTATTACCCCCCATCCCCCTTTTCTTTCTCTCTCCCCCCCCCCCTCACCTCTCTCTGAAAACTCCTAGCTGGGGTATAGCCCGTGGCTAGCAGTCATTAAATTAATTAGGAGGGAGACAGAGCTATTCTGCCAGTGTTGCGAGCCACTTTAATTGCTGCGGATTGCATTAGCGCTGCACTTGGCTCTCTCTCCGTTTCCACACGCACTTCGGCTCTCTGCTAACTTTCAGATAATTGAAATGCTTGGAACATCTTGCGTAGGGTAATGATAGCCTATCTGCCCCTCGCCATGTGTTTCTGTTTTCTACTAATGACATATTCTGGCACTTTGTGTGTGTATGCATATGTATGTGTGTGTGTGTATGTGTGTTTGTCTGAGAGAGAGAGAGAGAGAGAGAGAAAGAGACTATGTGTATGAGGGTACGTTTATGTCTGTGTGTATTTATATGTTTTAGTTACC
>NC_063192.1:27365428-27372928 GCF_017589495.1 Alosa alosa | reverse complement strand
GGCAACTGTGGCAAGGAAAAACTCCCATATTCAGGAAGAAACCTTGAGCAGAACCTGACTTAATAGGGGAGCCCATCTGCTTCTGGCTGGCTAAGCCTCCAATAGTAGCAGATGTAGAATAATCTGAAAATGTAGTCTACAGGATAAGATGGAGTTAACTAAAAGCTTTCCTGTACAGGTATGTTTTCAGATCTTTTAAAAATATTTACTGAACTTCGCCTGCTTGATGTACAGAGGCAGGGTGTTCCATAGTTTAAGGGCATAATGGATAAGCACAGCTTCTCCCACTTTGTTTGTGGAGCACTTTGGAGTGCGATTAAAAGATTAGAATTGGATGATCTAAGTTTCCTTTGTGGTTGATAAGATATTAAAAGCTCAGAGATATATGAAGGTGCTATGCCATTCAGAGCTTTGTAAGTAATTAACATAACCTTAAAATCAATTCTATAGGAAATAGGAGCCAGTGCAGTTCAGCCAACACAGGGGTGATGTGTTCTCTCTTCTTAGTCTTAGTTAAAAGTCTAGCCGCAGAGTTCTGTATGAGTGCCAATTTCTTTAGATGTTTTTGGGAAGACCAGTGAAAAGTGCATTGCAGTAGTCTAACCTGCTAGTGATAAAGGTGTGAATTAGTTTTTCTGCATCTTGTTGAGTTAAAAGGGGCCTTTGGCAATGTTTCTCAAGTGGAAATAGGCTGTCTGAGTAACTTTACTGATATGGGGCTTAAAACTTAACTCTGCATCTAAGATGACACGAGGCTTGTTACTTTTTGGTTTGACCTGGTGTGCCAAGTTCCCCAGATTACTAAGAATAATATCTAAGCTTTAGTTTTGGTCCAACCAGAAGTACCTCTGTTTTGTCATCATTTAGTTTCAAAAGTTTTGCTCATCCACTGATTAATGGAGGTTAGGCATGCAGTGAGGGAGCAAAGGCCATCTGGGGTTAGTTGGCTCCACAGAAAGATACAATTGGGTATCATCTGCGTAGCTGTGGAAGTTTACATTATGCTGACTTATGGCGTTTCCCAATGGGAGCATATATAGAAAATAGCAGGGGACCAAGGCAGCTCCCTGGGCCACACAAAAAGGCAAGTCATGTTTTCAGATACATGATCTCCTAGACTGATATAAAATCTCTCTGCCAGTAATGTAGGTTTGAAACCAGTTTAGAGCATTATCAGAGAGACCCACCCACTTCATAGAAGTGAATTAGGATGCTATGATCAATGGTGTCAAATGCATCAAATCAGAAGAATAAGGATTGAGACTTTGTTTGAGTCGGTAGCTAGTCTGAGATCATTGACTATCTTTACTAGAGCCGTTTCTGTGCTGTGATTTGATCTAAAACCTGATTGGAATTTTTCAAGGATACTGTTTTCGTTGAGGAAGGTATTTAACTGATTGCAAACAACTTTTTCAAGTACTTTGCTCAAAAACGATAGATTTGATATAGGCCTGTAGTTGCTCAGATTGGTATGGTCAAGTTTTGACTTTTTAAGTAAAGGTTTCACAACAGCGGTTTTAAAAGCAGTTGGAAATATACCTGTTTCTAATGAGGGTATTTATTACCTTGAGAAAAAAAAGAGCTAAGCCATCATATACTTTTTTTTTGAGGAATGTAGTAGGGATTGGATCTAAAACACATGTTGAGGAGCGGTTTGAGTTATAATTTTACCAAGCTCAGATTGAGTAATAGTGCTAAAGGACCTTAATTTTGGGGGGCTGTTTTTGGGTGTACTATCAAACATATTACTTGTGTTACCAATAGCCTCCCTTATAGAAATGACTTTGTTTTTGAAGAAGTCTGCAAATTCTTCATCTTAGAGGGGATGCCTGACTGAGTGTATCAAAAGGTGTTTGATGCAATAGCCTATCAATGGTGAGAACAACACCCTAGAGTTTCCACTGTTTTCAGCAATTACCTTAGAAGTGGTTCCTCCTCTCATTCGAATAGCTCTATTATAATTTGCAATTTTTCTTTTAGAATGTACGGTGAACCTGTAACTTAGTTTTTCTCCATGTTCTCTCAGCTTTCCTACATGATCTTTTTAGATCATGGATATTTTCATTCATCAAAGGTGTCAGTTTGCTACAGGGGCCTTTTTTTAGTCTTTAAGGGTGCCACTCTGTCAAAGCAGAAGCCTAATTCCACGATTAAGAGCCTCTACCATTTGATCAATGGGATGATGTAAAATATCTAAATTTATGGAGTCTATAAGAGCTATGAACTGCTGTTCTGCTCTAATGTCAAGTCCAAAGCTTGATTTGATTGCGATTTAGGGATGAATTTTTGGAGTATGTAGTACAATATTAAAAGATACACAATGATGATCAGACATATTTATATCATTTTACTGATAAGTCTGTGACTTCTATCCCTCTGGAAATGACTAGATCGAGGGTGTTGCCAAGGTTGTGGGTGGGTCCTGTAACATGCTGCTTTAGCTCTAAACTGTCCAACACATTAAGGAACTTACTGGCTTTAGCATCAGTTGTCTTATTGACATGAATATTGAAATTAAGCCATTTACAATTATCCGATCATAGCTAGTGATGATGAAGCGACATAAGTTCAGAAAACTGTGAAGAAAGCCAGTCCATAGTTTAGGAGGGCGGTATAAGGTTAATAGAAATTACAACTGGGTCAGCCTTCAGAGTGAGGGCAATATACTCAAAGGAAGCGAATTCGCCAAAGTTGATTCTAGTGTGCAACTATATTTGTTTGAAGAGAATGGAGGCAATTCCACCACCTCGTTTGCCTTGTCTAATTGAGTGGAAGAAATTATAATTTGGGGGACAAGTCTCAACAAGAACAGCTTCGCTGTCTGAAGTCAGCCAGGTTTCAACAAAAACAGAAAATCAATTTTTTCACTAATAAAATCATTGATTACAAAGGTTTTGGTAGTAAGTGCACCTATATTTAGTAAACCCATGTTAGCTGAAAATGCCTCTGGCTTTTGAGGAATATGCTGAGAGGTATGGAAAGAATATTTGTTAGGTTTCTAGTTTTAAATTTGTCTTTTCTTTTTACTATCGTTGGGTGAAATCAACGTTGGAATAGAACTATAAGCATAAGTCATGCTATTTGCATGACACAGCTTGCTCTATGGTAGTAGTATTGTATGTTACCCTGCAGAAAACATTCTCAGACTCATCCACATGTATAATGCCATTCGAATCAATACCTGGGGGGCGTGAATCTGTAATATTTTATTAATAGTGACCCCACTGGCTTTCAGGAGGGGGCGACATTGACAATGCTGCACTCACTCACCCCCATCGGTTCACACACTACTGCTGAGAGAGAGTGTGTGTGTTTTTCTGTGTGTGTGTGTGTGTGTGTGTGTGTGTGTGTGTGTGTGTGTGTGTGTGCATGTGTGGGTGTATGTATACTGTGCGTGTTTGTGTCTGTGTGTGTGTGTGTGTGTGTGTGTGTGTGTGTGTATGTGTGCTGTGTGTGTGTGTGTGTGTGTGTGTGTGTGTGTGTGTGTGTGTGTGTGAGAGAGATTTACAGTAAACACACACACACACACACAGAGAAAAAGGCACAACATTTAACATTTGTCACTGACACACACACACACACCTGCAGTAGATAGATAGATAGATAGATAGATAGATACTTTATTGATCCCCAGGGGAAATTCAAGGTCTCAGCAGCAGCATACAGACAACACAAACACATTCTTTAACAGCAGAAAGAGTAATTAAAGTATATAATATAAAAACACAACTAAGCAATAAGGACAGTAGAAGATAAAGAATATGCTAAATATACTAAAATACAAATTATACTAACTAACACTTAATCTAAATCCAATTCTAAAACAGTATCCACATAGTGGTGATTAATCAGTCAGGAGGCTTGCAATGACTGAGGCAGGGACTGAGCCTGTGATTCTCTGTGCATAGTAAGGTATGGTAAGGTGCTCTAAGGTGCTCTGTGTGAATGAGTGTCATGGTGGTAGTGCAATGGTGATAGTGGTCATGGTGATAGTGCAAATGAGTAAGTCCAACAGTGCAACAATGCAGAAATAAAGTAAAGTGAAGTCTATATATATATATATATTTAACTATTTAAAGAAAAAGTGTGGCCACAGTTCGGCTGTGGCATGGAGGGGTTATGCATATGTGCTAATGTGCTAATATAGCACGCAAACAGTGAGGCATAAAGACAGTGGTAAAAGTGGCTAGTGGACAGACAGTATCCAAACATGGAGGGGTGAAGAGGCAGAGAAGTCTATCTCTCCTCTTCCCTTAAGTGAGGCATTGAACAGTTCAATGGCCTTGGGGACAAATTACTTTCTCAGTCTGTCAGTTGTGCAAGGCAGTGAGCGAAGTCTCCAGCTGATCAGGCTCTTCTGCTTAACAATAGTGCTGTGGAGTGGGTGACACTCATTGTCCAAGATGTTGATCAGTTTGTTCAGGGTCCTTTTGACAGATAGTGAAGTGATGCACTCCAGTTCAGCTCCCACTACAGAGCCAGCTTTCCTTACCAGCCTGTCAAGTCGCCCCGCATCCTTCTTCCTTGTGCTTCCTCCCCAACATACTACTGCATAAAAGAGGACGCTGGCCACAACAGACTGGTAGAACATCCTGAGGAGCTTACTGCAGGCATTGAAGGACAGCAGCCTCCTCAGGAAGTACAGCCTGCTCTGCCCTTTCTTGTAGAGTGCATCAGTGTTGGCTGACCAGTCCAGTTTATTGTCCAGGTGGAGACCCAGATACTTGTAGGTGCTAACCACCTCCACATTGACCCCATCAATGTGGACTGGTAACAAGTGGGCTTAGACCTGCGGAAATCCACCACCATCTCCTTGGTCTTTGAAGTGTTAAGTTGAAGATGATTGAGTTTGCACCACTGCACAAAGTCCTCCACCAGGCTCCTGTACTCCTCCTCCTGCCCATTCCTGATACACCCCACAATTGCAGTATCATCAGAAATCTTCTGCATGTGGCATGACTCGGTGTTGTAGCAGAAGTCAGATGTGTACAGGGTGAACAGGACTGGAGAGAGCACAGTTCCCTGTGGCTCGAGCTGCAGATCACAGTGTCAGAGAGACAGTTCTTCAGTCTGGCGAACTGTGGTCGCCGTCAGGTAATCTGTAATCCAGGTTACCAGGTGAGCGTCCACACCCATCTGCAAGAGCTTGTCTCCCAATCTGAGGGGCTGGATGGTGTTAAAAGCACTTGAGAAATCAAAGAACATGATTCTCACAGCACTTTTTCCCTTGTCTAGGTGGGAATGTGTCCTGTGTAGAAGATAAGTGATGGCATCGTCCACGCCCACTTTCTCCTGGTATGCAAACTGTAACGGGTCTAGTGCATGGAGTACCTGGGGTCTGAGCATACCTAAGACCAGTCGCTCCATTGTCTTCATCACATGTGATGTAAGAGCGACAGGTCTGTAGTCATTAAGCTCACTAGGGTGTGGCTTCTTAGGGACAGGGGTAGGACATGATGTCTTCCACAGTGTTGGAACTTGTCCAAGGCGTAGGCTCAAATTGAAGTACTAAGTTACTCACTTGTTGTTGCAAACATACGCACTCACACACACACACTGTGTCAGATGTGATGAGGGAAAGTTGAGTGTTGAGGAAGTGCAGGTGGGGAGAGTATGAGGTTCTTCAGTCCCCTGTGCAAAGTCCAGCACAGCAATTACAGCTGAGATGAAAGGACTCAGCCTGCCAGATGAATAATTGACTCTTTTCTCAAGTGCCAGCTGCTATGTGTGTGTGTGTGTGTGTGTGTGTGTGTGAGTGTGTTTAGAGAGTTCATTAGAGTTGTGTAGCTACATACAGTACTACGGTAATGAGTGTGTAAGTACCTCTCTCTCTCTTTGAGTGTGTGTGTGTGTGTGTGTGTGTGTGTGTGTGTGTGTGTGTGTGTGTGTGTGTGTGTGTGTGTTAGCGTGTGAGTGTATGGCTCAGGAGTGTTCAAACGGTAAATGGTTACAGGAGAGATGTTTTGCGTGATTGAATTATGGCAAGACTTCACATACTCTCTTTTCGTCTTATCCAACACATACAAAACTCCCCCTTTTTTCTTTAACAGCTTTTACTGTCTCTCTCTCTCTCTCTATCCAAAGCAAATATTTACCCTTTTTGCCTCACACATATGCAATATTTCTCTGTCTGTCTGTCACACACACACACACACACACACACACACACACACACACACACACACACACACACACACACACAGAGAGAGAGAGAGAGAGAGAGACACACACACACACACAGACAGAGTGAGAGAGAAAGAGAGACACAGACACACACACCACTTTCCACTTTAGTGCCCATCTGTGACCATTATCACACTGAGAGCAGGGCCTGTCCAGAGAGGAAACAGTGTATGTGTGTGTGTGTGTGTATGTGTGTGTGTGTGCACGTGTGTGTGTGTGTGTGTGTATGTGTGTGTGTGTGTGTGTGTGTGTGTGTGTCAAACAACGTGTCTTGTAAAGACAGAGAGATTGAAAGAAGAACTTTCCACAGAGAGAGAATCCTCAGAGGACTCATCCCCTCCAAATGTATTTAAATGTATTCTGGTAATTACAAATCTTTACACACACACACACACACACACACAGACACACACACACACATGTAGGGCTGTTTCTCTGATGCACAGACAAGAAAGGAAGAGAGAGAGGGGGAGACGAGATGCAGAGGAATATTGTGTTGCTGCAGAGTACAACAGTAATTACATGATCCTGCTTAAGGTCTGTTTGTTGTTGATGGATCATTCTTTGTTGTTGGGAAGACGTGTGTGCGTGTATGTGTGTGTGTGTGTGTGTGTATATGTGTATGCGTGCATCTGTGCGTGCGTGCGTGTGTGTGTGTGTGATTCTTAGAGGGTGGGAAGGGGGGAGAATTAAAATATGGCAAATATATTGAGAACTGTGTGTGTGTGTGTATGTGTAAATATTACCACTCAGATGTGCTGCAATTACTGCAGTATGTTGTTTTCCAACAAGACAATTTGACACACACACACACACACACACCCACGCACATATACACAGTACACACACACGCACACACATAAACACACACACGTCTTCCCAACAACAAAGAATGATCCATCAACAACATACACATGTATCAATGTGATTAATCACTGTAGCCTATCACAGTTGGCCATCTTGTCACCCTTTCACCTCTCCCTTTGACCTCTGGTCCTAACTGTAGACCTACTCTCAGTAGGTGACGGTCAACAGGAAGTTCACAGGTGTAGTGGACACACCTTCGTCCTCAGCTTCACTGACGTAGCCAATGAGAAACAGAGAGGACAAGGTGGCTCAATGACCACATGGCTTTATGAACTGTGTATTGACTCATTGACTTATTGGCTTCCTTTTGTCCTGCGTGGTGGAGTACAGCATCTCTTTTGCATCTACTTGGGTGAAATTTGAGGAGTGGTCCTTGAGGAGAGGACAAAAGGGCCCTTTGTATATATATAAGTATATATACTTTTTTGATCCCGTGAGGGAAATTTGGTC
>NC_063192.1:27352928-27357928 GCF_017589495.1 Alosa alosa | reverse complement strand
CATAAACATATTGAGTGAGTCAGACTAGACAGCCCCACAGTGTGACCCCGTCAGCTACCTCAGCCAGTCCCTTTTGACCAATATCAGGGGGTACTTAGCTGAACATGGACACCCAGCAGATAGATAGAGAGAGAGACAGAGAGAGAGAGTGACAGAGAGAGCATGCAAAACCCCATGCAGTGTAGCTGGGATTGTACGTACATGAGAGTGTTTCTGTATGTTAGCGTGAGGCTTGTGTATGTGTGTGTGCGAGATAGTCTGTGTGTATGTTCATATCCGGAAATGTGTGGATGTGCGTGTGTGTGTGTGTGTGTGTGTGTGTGTGTGTGTGAGTGAGAGAGAGGGCTTGGAGCGATGGGCCTTGAGTCAGACAGTGCAGCCGATTAAGAGTGGGCCCATGATGAAGGAGTCTCAGAGGGAGCAGACGGATTGATGTGCTCTGTGCCATCAGAATGTTCAGCCTCCGAATTAACGCCATAAATAAACAGAGCCATCACAGTAAGTCACCATTATCACCATAAATCCTCATCATCATTACGATTTATCACAATTATCACAATCAATACGTATCACGATAATGAATAATTATCTTGATACATAACAACAGCAATGACACTTATCATATGGTCCTCTGTCCCAGGAGGTAAGAGTGTTGAGTGCAAGCATGACAGATGGGCAAACTGATGCTCTCAGTGCCACAGGGTGGCAGGGATGCCAACCAGTGTGTGTGTGCCCATGACTGGGACTGTCAGCATGGCACAAGGTGAGGACTATATAGAGTGTCTCTGCCTGTCGGGCTGCAAGATTGCATGATTGCATTCATTCATGGTCTCAGCCACATGTTTGAATGCAGGCCTGAGTGTACGAGAGTTTCTGTGTGTGTGTGTGTGTGTGTGTGTGTGTGTGTGTGTGTGTGTGTGTTTGTATGTGTGTTTTAGGCAAAAGTTAAAGGCAGGTTTCAAGGGCGGAATCAAAATGAGATTCAATGTGAGAGGGAGAGAAGAAAGTGGAGAGAACAAGAGAAAAACAGAGAGAGAGAGAGAGAGAGAGACAGAGAGAGTTAAAGAATGAGGGGAGACAGAGGGAAGGCATGGAGAGAGATAGACAGAGAGAAAGAGAGAGAGAGGTGGAATGATAGAAGCATTGTTGAGAGTTTTGTTGAGGTTTTTGTTGTGTCTTGTGGTGATTTTCCCCTTGCTCTTCTCCTCCCTCAGCTTGGAGTACAAAAGAGGAGAAAAAATCTCTGTGACATTCCCCATGCCTAGAACTCCAGTTCAGAGAGGAGTCAAGCGCCTGACAAACTCTACTAGAACTCCCTGTCATCACTCCTCTTGCTCCAGCCGTCTGTGTCTGTGTGTGTGTGTGTGTGTGTGTGTGTGTGTGTGCGTTCGCAACACGTAGCCCGTAGCAAAGGCTTATCTTTACTGACAAAACTTCGGTCAGACGCTGGAGTTTGTCTCCGTAAAAACTTTCAGGATCCTCTTTGTCAATGTCATCCCTTCTTACTCCTCACTGTCTCACTCCCTTCACTAGTTTCTTTACACGTCTCCTCCTTCCTGTTTATTCCCCCTCTTTATCCTTTTCCCTTTATCCCAACTCTCATCCTCCTCTCTCCCACCTCTCCTCTCCTCCTCTTACTACTATTCCTCCTCACACATCTCCTACCACTCCTGTTGAGGTCTGTTTACACTCTCCCAGTGGCACACAGACACACATACACAAACATGCACACACACACACACACACACACACACACACACACACACACACACACACACACACACACACACTCCTCTCTCAGGCTCTTACACTCCAACACTGAGACACATATCCAGACAGGCCACTCCTCTTAAGTGTCTCAATTCAGCTTCGCCACAGCAGGGATCTTTTGGTGACCCCACAATGCACACACACACACACACACACACACACACACACACACACACACACACACACACACACACACACACACACACACACACACTTCTCTTAGTCTCATAGAAGTTTCTTCTCTCAGTTCCTCTGTACAGGCAGAGCTCAGTTGAGTGACACAGCTTGACAGGAGCCAAGCACACGGCATGCTGTGCATATGTGTGTGTGTGTGTGTGTGTGTGTGTGTGTGTGTGTGTGTGTGTGTGTGTGTGTGTGTGTGTGTGTGTGTGTGTGTGTGTGTGTGTGTGCCTGTGCATCTCAGAGTGTGTGTTTGTGCATGTGTGTGTGTGAAAGCAAAAGAGCACGTGTTCGCCAGGATGACACAAGCGAAAGCACTGCTGGGTCAATAAGGAATCCCTTAATTAATTATTCAGAATGCGAAGCGGCCAATCGCACGCCACCAGAGGCACCCATGTGGCATCATTTAATGTTGCCATTGATTATGTGCCTTTATTGTTTGTTTGTGTGGCTTTTAAAATCAATGGGCTCCGCGTCGCCCCCCATCTGTTTGGGTGATACATGAATATTTCAGGGACATAATGATTTTTCATAATTTATCCCAAATTGGACAGGGTTTTGGGCCCTGCGGCTATCTCTCATTACAGTGTCATTGTTTGTGGAGATGTGTGTGTATATGTGTGTGTGTGTGTGTGTGTGTGTGTGTGTGTGTGTGTCTGTGTGTCTGTGAGGTGATGAAGTGCTTGAGGTTTGGTGGTCGGGGACAGGGATTGTGGGAGGGGGGGTTGCTATTTGGGGGATTATACAGATAAAGGATTGGAAGCAAATGAAGGGGCTTGTTTTCTATGTCTTGTAAGTGCGTTTCTGTGTGTGTGTGTGTGTGTGTGTGTGTGTGTGTATGTGTTTGTGTATGTGTATGTGTATGTGTATGTGTATGTGTATGTGTATGTGTATGTGTATGTGTATGTGTATGTGTATGTGTATGTGTGTGTGTATGTGTGTGTCTGTGTGTGCTTGTGTGATGTGAAAACCACAAGAAATGTCCAGTTTCGGTTTTGTTATCTTTCTCCGGGTGGCCTCTGGTTTTAGTGGTTTGTCAGTTTTGTTTCTTTTCCTGTCATTGGAGGCACAGCCCTCCACTTTATTTATTTCTCTTATTTTCTTATATTTGAGTGGCATATACACACCCACACATATACAGTACACCACACACACACAGACACACACATACACACACACACACAGAGACACAGACACACACACACACACACACACACACACACACACACACACACAATTATTTCTCTCTCTCCCTATAACCATGAAATGTGCATATGTGTGTATGTGTCCCATTATACACAAACACACACACACCACTGCACATATGCATACATACATATAGTAACCTTTGCTTGGTTGTATTTATGAAACCTCTGACCATTAGTTACTTGTG
Organism: Alosa alosa; assembly: GCF_017589495.1. Lineage (NCBI taxonomy): Eukaryota > Metazoa > Chordata > Actinopteri > Clupeiformes > Clupeidae > Alosa > Alosa alosa. The sequence continues at coordinate 27,354,585 of NC_063192.1, read as the reverse complement.
GCTCTGCGGTAATCTTACGCAATGCTGACGGTAACATATGAGAAGTGCCTTTGTGGTCAGTAAATGTACAGTATCTATTTGAGTTGGTGCTTCACTCGTCTCTCTCTCTCTCTCTCTCTCACACACACACACACACACACACACACACACACACACACACACACACGGTGTGTTCCACCAGTAAATGAAATGACAGGAAGCGTGCAGGAAATGGGGGGACTTTTCCAGGGCATTGCTTACACTCACATTTTCCTGAAAGATTAGTCTCATGCAATCAGTCTGCTTTCATTCAATTCCAATGCAGTGAAAGGCCGATATTCAAGATGTTTATAACTATTCAAGACTGTTATTTGTAGTGTCAGAATTGTTTTTAAGAAAATGTACTCATGTTAGAGAATCATAATCAAAACATTAATGTTGTATGATTACAATTTAATCACTCCATATTTATAGAAGCTTACGTGGATTTGCTTATTTGTTTATTCAGTATCTGTTAATCTCACTCTTTTTCTGAAACACACACACACACACACACACACACACACACACACACACACACATATACACACATGCACACACATACACACACACACACACACACACACACCCACACACACACACATTCCATATCTCTGTATCTATGAAAGTGGCAGCCCCTCCTCTGACTCACTGTTGGTTGTAGCAGCTCCAAGCCTTCCAGAGGTGAGCTGCTCACGGTCTCATTAACGCTGAATCCATTACGTCTTCATATTATTTCCTTCTCCCTCCTTCTCCCAGTGTCTTTTTGTCTGTTTTGCCATCTGTCAGCTGCTCTCTTTGTCTTATTCTCTCTCTCTTTCTGATCCTCTCTCTCACTCTCTCTCTTTCTGATTCTCTCTCTTGCTCTCTCTCTCTTTCTGATTCTCTTATTATATCTCTCTCTCTCTTTCTGATTCTCTCTCTTGCTCTCTCTCTTTCTGATTCTCTCTTATTATCTCTCTCTCTCTTTTATTCTCTCTCTCTTTCTTATTATCTCTCCCTCTCTCCGACTCTCCCTCTCTTATATAATATAATATAATTATAATGATAATGATATATAATGTGGCACAATATAGGACTTATGGCAGATAGTCATACACATTTTGAGAGTTTTGCAATTTTGGGACCGCCCACCTTTATAGGTGCAAACAATAATTGTATCACTGTTGCATTCTAAGTCATAAAAAATAAGACATGCTACATGACACAAAAGTTGGGAAATCAGAAATGAAGCTCCAGTACTGAAGTGTTCCAGGAAAAATGGGGCGTCTAGACACGCAGTCTGTGTGCATGTCCGACAAAAAGAGGACAGCAGAGTTAGACACAGAAGAAGAAACAGAGTGAACAGGGACAAGAGGACAGCAGAGTTAGACACAGAAGAAGAAACAGAGTGAACAGGGACAAGAGGACAGAGGGAAGGAGAGACGGTTACACTTCACTTGACAGTATCGACATAAGAGTGACACGGCACTGTCATGAACGTGTCATAAACAAGTCCTAAACGTTTATGACATAACGCTTCTGTCATTAAGTGTCATTCGGTTTTTGTCATAACAAGTTAGGGTTAGGATTAGGGTTAGGGTTAGAGTTCATGTGTCATGACAGTGTCATGTGTTCATGACAGTGTCATGTCACTCTT
>NC_063192.1:27340428-27347928 GCF_017589495.1 Alosa alosa | reverse complement strand
TAATTCCCTTTAAACACTAAAATATAGTATTTATTATAGAATATCCCTTTAAACACTAAAATCTAAAAAGTTTATTAGTTAGAATATCCTTTCAACACTAAAACATCAAAAAGATTTTCAACACATTATCAGACTCACACTATTTGCAAAATACTTTGATTTACAAAACACTAAACACATTCCTCTACTTAAGACACTGCAATTTTAGATAATTTCTCTTCTTTGCAATTTCAAGGCACCACCTTGAACCAAAACACACTCACCAATTGTTAAAACACAACTATCGGGTGTGAAGGCTCTTAGGTGCTTAACTGTAGTCCTCAACAATCAGTCCTAAACACTGGGCAACAGCTGAGCCCTTGTCAACAACAGAACCTGAAGGCAATGTAGCACAGAGAGGAAGAGACGCTGTTACGCCAAAAGTTTTTATGAAATTGAAAAAGAGTCAAAGGCTGAGAATATGGTAATGGGGTTATAGTGACATCTTTACTGTAAAAACTGTTATGATATGCAAATATTTTGAGTGTAAGCAGTTGAAGACAAACTGTAGTGTGAGAGAAAAGTCTTCAATGTACAGGTCTGGTCTGATGTGTTCAATGAACAGGTCTGGTCTTATGTGTCTTGTTTGGTCAGTATATTTTTGTAATCTAAATTATCCTCTTATAATCCTACTTGAACAATATTTCTAGAAAAACTTTAAGCATACACTATATCCTAGGAAAACCTGTTTTGCACATTATGTGTAACTGATTCAAACATAATCACATCATATGATGGATGTGTTTGTGATATGAAAACACAATATTTTTGAGTTTTGATAAATAATTGTATAGTTTTGGCTGAAGTGTTTCATTTTCTAGAGCTATGTATTCTGCTAATCGGGTGTGGTGTTGTGTAAATTGTGTGTGTTGTGTTGTGTGTTTTGAAAAAACGGGCCCTGTCTTCAAAATTGTGCTTAAATGATTGGATAAAAACTGTCTGCTGTTCTATATGTCAGTTAAATATTATATTGACAAATATATATATTGACATACAAAACAAAATCAGTTAGTCACTGCAGTCCATTCTTTTCCATTTGGATGATCAAAATGATCAGAACAGGCCCTGAGATATGCTACTGTGATCCGGATCAGAACCAGAACAGGCCCTGAGATATGGTGCTGTGATCCGGATTACAGCCAGAACAAGCCCTGGTGTGAATAGGTCATTTGCTCCTGTCTCGGACCTAATCTTCAATTAATCGTGTGTGTGTGTGTGTGTGTCCACCTGGATTAGAGTGTGTGTGTGTGTGTGTGTGTGTGTGTCCACCTGGATTAGAGCTAGCCCTGTAGCAGCTAATTGATGTGCTATGGGTCTGGTGTTGAACAGTACCTATCTGCTTTGCTAAGTTGAGTGTTGTTATCGGTACCTTAATCGTTATGTTTCCGGGCATTCTGTCCCTTTTACTGGTGCTCCTTGTTCAGTTGGTTATAATTCCCCATGGAGTCATAAATAGCAGATTCCAGTGAACTACTTGATTAAAAGAAGGAACCCTCCCAGTCACTTAGCAATATAGTAGGATAACAACTTGGACAATAAAAATAGCAATGATTAAATTGTCTTTGTAATCAGACATATGGTTATTTTAGTATTAATATGTTGGATGTGTGCGTGTGTGTGTCTTTTTCTATTTGTGTGTGTGTGTGTGTGCATGTGTATATGTGTGTGTGTGTGTGTGTGTGTGTGGTAAGCAGCGCTGTAATTAAACCACAGCACAGTGCTATTTTTCAGCAGTGACCCACTCCTGGTTGCTCTTGCCAAGTGTAAGACAATATGCAGTGTGTGTTCTCTGCTAATGCCATTATGAACCGGATTTGCATAGTAAAGAGCTCTCTCTCTCTCTCTCTCTCTCTCTCTCTCTCTCTCTCTCACACACACACACACACACACACACACACACACACACACACACACACACACACTGGCTCATTTTCCTCTCAGATAGTCCTCAGGATTAGGAAGGAATTAATTGAATGCCAGGCTTTGGCTCAGCTAATGCCCCTTTGCCTTAATGCTCACAGATGGGATCACTCAAGAGGTGGGACCTGTGTGTGTGTGTGTGTGTGTTTTTTTCCATATGTGTACTGTATGCGTGAGAGAGGATGTGAATGAGTGTGTGTACGTGTGGCCAGTCATTTTGTATCTAAGACAAAACATGCCTAAAGGCCAAATGCCTTCATGTATTTCATATTTGAGAAAAGCTCAAGCACACATAAATCATTGTGCACGATCAGAGAAGCAGTTAAAAGACGGGTCTGTGTGTGTGTGTGTGTGTGTGTAGGTGTTGTCAGAGGCTGTCTCCCAGCTGATCTTTGGGTTTGATAAGACGTGTGAAACACAGTGGGACCAGTCACTGTCACCCTGTCCTGTGGGAATGAGGGTGTCAGGCCTTTCCTACAATAATGCTACCTGTGTACTGCACACACAAACACACACACACACACACCAACACGCATGCACACACACACGCACACACACAGACATGCCCTATCTCCTTAGATATGTAGCAAACAGCTGTTCTGCACTGAGCAGATTATCAGCATGGCATACTCAAGATATGGACATTCTGTACCTTTATGTTGAACATTAAAAAATCTATGTCATGCCAAAAAAAGTAATGCAATGGCATATCATGCCACAGAACTCTGAGAGAGGCCAGTGCATGCACACCCAACATATTTGCACTTGTTTTTAACAACAAACACAAAGCTAAAATCAGAAATGTTTGGAAGACTTCCAGAATATATTCTCCAAACTGTCCAAACACACCACTGCTCTTTATACTGTACCCACCACATCAAATGAATTCTTCACAGAGACAGATAGACAGACAAATAAAGAAAGAAGGAAAAAAGGGGATGGAGGGAAGACTGCATTAGGCTCACACATCTCATGCAATCGGAAACAACTATTGATTTTCCCGCCGATAGATTGCTCGCATGGATAATTGGCTAATTAGTCAGGTAATTGCTCACAATAATTAGCCATTTTAGGATATTGTGTGGAATGAATAATATTGGCCTCTGTCCAGATTCTTGCGGGTCGTTTCAGACGGAGTGATTCTCTCTGAGTGCGGATCAATGGCAGAGTTATGTCTCTCTCTCACATAAAAGCACTCTGGGTTGGTGCAAGTATACACTACCTAAAGACACGTTATATAGTGCAGAAGATGGGATTCCCTAGTCTACCTGCATGTGAACGACTGGTGTGTGTGTGTGTGTGTGTGTGTGTGTGAGAGAGAAAGAACAACATACATATACTTATATATATATATATATATATATATATTATATATATATATATATAGTTTATATATATATATATATATATATATATATATGTATTGTGTCAATATATGTTTGCTTTGACAACACTACTTTACTGAATAATGCCAATAAAGCTCCACTGAATTGAAATAAACTGAACTGAGAGAGAGAGAGTAATTTTGCATCTAAATCAATGACATACAATGTTAATGCCCGAGCGGAAATGTCATGTCTTTTTGTATTTTATTTAGTTGACATAGGTGAACGTGGTTAGGCTGCAGTCTTGGAATTGTGTGATTGGATGGCAGGGCATTTGGGTAAGCAGAAGATGGAAGTTGACGTAAGTGGTAACATATCCATCATGTTGTGATGGAGCTGGTGTTTAAATAAACAAGCTGACATGGACCTTAGCACTGGGGTTGGGGGAATGTGAGCGTCTGCTTGTTTGGTCCCTATAGGATACAGTAGGTGATAAACCAAGAGGACTGTGTGTGTGTGTGTGTGTGTGTGTGTGTGTGTGTGTGTGTGTGTGTGTGAGAGAGCGAGAGAGAGCGCGAGAGAGAGAGAGAGAGAGAGAGAGAGAGAGAGAGTGTGTGTGTGTGTGTGCAGGCAGAGATATAGGCCAGTGGGTGTATATATAGCTGGGTTATAGACAGTTTTTAACTGTGACTGCAGCGTACAACTGGGTCAAAGGGACAGTGTGGGTCACCTGTCATCACTACCTGAGCCCCTGTAGCAGCAGAACACACACACACATTTCTTCTTCTTCTTGTCTCCCTCTCTCTCTCTCTTTCATATATTTAGGCATATGTATAATCTGTGTTATCTGTGTGTGTGTGTGTGTGTGGGTGGGTGTATGTGTGTGTGTATGTATGTATGTATGCCTCTGCATATGTGGGTATATGTCTCTCTGTGTGTGCAGAGTATATGTATAAGAGTGTGTTTGTGTTCGTACTATGTGTGTGCATTCTTTTGTGTGTGTGTGTGTGTGTGTGTGTGTGTGTGTGTGTGTGGAATTCCCCTAGTCCAGCAGGACCTGGTCCCTGCCCCACATGCTCCCCTCACACCCCCTGACTGCACCGGAGAGACATGAGTCACTGCAGGGAGACATCACTCCAGCAGAGAGAGATCGTAGGAAGATGACACAACACACACACCCTGCTTTGTTGAGTTTTCCTGTGTTTACTTACTGTATGCCCTTCCATTAATATGCATATACAGTATTTATACTTTCTAAATGTCATTTGTATGTCAACACTGGATGTATATGCTTGGAAAGTAGAGACAGACATTTTTACATGTGTGTGTGTGTGGGTTTGTGTGGGTCTTAAGTAAGAGAGAGAGAGAGAGAGAGAGAGAGAGAGAGAGAGAGAGAAGGAGAGGGGGAAAGGGATCTGTCTCCAGCTGACTTTAATCACTTAGGGGAATTTTCTTGTGTGTGTGTGTGTGTGTGTGTGTGTGTGTGTGTGTGTGTGTGTGTGTGTGTGTGTGTGTGTGTGTGTCTGTGTGTGTTTGTGTGTGTGTGTGTGTGTGTGTGTGTGTGTGTGTGTGTGTGTGTGTGTGAGAAACACAGGACAGGCATCCAGGAACTGACAGTGTACGTGTGAAAAAAGTGCTTGGGTAATTCCAGCCTGTAATTCCCACAAGAAATAAAATATCAGACAATACCTCCAGAAAGCTATATAGTCATATAATCATTCATAGATTACATTATATGTATTTCTTGTAGAGATGTGTATTCCACATATGTAACAATAATGGCATAACCTCAAATATTAAGTAATTAAAATTGAAGAATAAAAACATATTTTTATTAGTCATTCCCAAGGATAAACATGTATACCTGAATGTGCAGCACATCCGGTTTTAGAAAGAAAACTATCAAAATGAAGTAGATTACTTAAAAGGCGCAATTCGGGATTTCGCTTGAACATGCCAAAGAGGCACCCCTACCTTACCCCTACCTTCAGTATTGCCAAAGAAATTCCACGCAGTTTCCTTTTTGTTTGGGGAACTGGGCTGCCCCCAGTTTGTTTGTTTCCAGTTATCCAGTTTTTTTTGGACATGCAGTTTACTCACAAATTGTGTAAAATCCCTGACTGCACCTTTAAAGATTGACACTGCCATTCAGTATGGTCTTGAGTTTTTGAAATGATCACCATATGTCTGTGGAAGCCTGTCCATCTACTGCTCTTTCATGCTGTCTGTTTGTCATAGCTTTTTCTCTTTGTCTCTTTCTATAGGTCACCACTTTGCTGCATTTGAGTATGTACAGTGTGTAAGTGTATGTGTGTGTATGCGTGTGTGTGTGTGTGTGTGTGTGTGTATGTGTGTGTGTATGTGTGTGTGTGTGTGTGTGTGTGTGTGTGTGTGTGTGTGTGTTTAGCATCTCTGATCTCAGAGGTTAATAATGCCCTGACCTCTCACCTCTACAGCAGACACCCGGCCATCCCCTGTCCTGCAACTGACGCAACCAATCGCTGCTGCTGTCAATCATTTCTCCACCTCCTTCCACCCCTTCTCTTCTCTATTCTTCTCCTCTCTTTCTCTCCTCCTCTTAATTCTCTTTCATTCTTGCTCTGGTCTTTTTTCCCCATTAATCATCTCCTATATACAACTGATAGTTATACCTGTCACAGAATCACAGAAATACAAAAACACAACAGCGTATCATCCACATACAAATAACTTTTATGCATTGATGTCGTTCTGTATTTTTCTAAAATTGTAATTCAATGTTGCTTTATCAGCATGGGCTATCCTGACACATATTTCTGTGTCCTCTCTTACACACAGACACAACAAACAGCCACACATACACATGCAGACATATACAAAAGCACACACGCATAGAGGCATACAGGCACACACAGTCACGCACACAAAGTCTCACACATGCTGTTCTATCTCTCCTTTTCTTGTCCTCTGAAACAGGACGTAGCCCTGGGTGCATTTCCTGTCCGCTGGCTTGTGGGCGGCCGTGTGCAGTGTGGGGTCCTCTTGTCATGGACTGGGATGAGCGTTTCTACATTGATTCCGTCTCTTTGATCTCCTGAATAACCGGCAATCGATTTGGCATGAGAGCCTGGCCTCTGAGTTCAATGTGTGTGTGAGAGAGTACACACACACACACACACACACACACACACACACACACACACACACACACACACAGTTGCATTTGTAGTTAAAAATGTTCTTTTACAAACAGGAACCAGGACGAGGGTGTAGACAGAGAAAAGAAAGTTCTGTGTGTGTTTCAGTTTATGCAGGCATGCTGTCTGTTTCCATGGGAGAGAAAGATTGAAACAGAAAGAGAGAGAGAGAGAAGAGAGAGAGTGAGAGAGAGAGAGAGAGAGAGAGAAGAAGAAGAGAGAACAGAGAGGTGCAGAGGACACTGGCATGATTAACACCGCCGTCTGACGTTATTGAGTTTCTTTCTCTCTGTCTGTCTCCCTCGTTCTTTCCCTTTCTCTTCCTCTTTCCCTCCCTCTCTCTCTCCATTCCTTCTGCCTTTCTTTTCCCCCTCTCTGTGTCCCTCGCTCCTGCTCTCTCTGATAAGTGTAAACAGTAAATTCATGTGCACGCAGGTGTGCTGACACAATGATAGAGTGGATGTCAAACACTTAATAACCACTGGCATGTCTGTGGTACTGGCCTATTGATCAGAGCCTAGGGCTGCTCTGGTGTGTGTGTGTGTGTGTGTGTGTGAGAGAGAGAGTGTGTGAGTGAGTGTGTTTGTGGGGGAGGTGTTAAGGATGCTATGGAGTATGGATAGACTGTATGGTTCTGTCTCATTAGCAAAAGCTGTATACTAAACCAATCCCACACACAGGCAGACACAGACACATACACACACACATTTTCTCTTCCTTTACCTAATACAAGCACGCACACACACACACACACACACACACACACACACACACACACACACACACACACACATTATACACACACACACATTTTCTCTTTCTCTTTCTCTAAAATTGAAATTCACAATTTGGCAATAGTAGGGTACTGACAAATACATTTTACCAGGAAAATCCTTGTGAAGGTGAACTTCCAATGCTTTGCCACAGCAACCGCATACATTGCTTTTGCTGATGTGAAACATTCCTTCATTTTATAAATCATTTTAGCGGTTGACTATGATCGAGCAAAAAGATTCTCTGTGGAAAATATGGTCATAGAA
>NC_063192.1:27332928-27335428 GCF_017589495.1 Alosa alosa | reverse complement strand
CATTCTTGAATTTCCCCTGGGGATCAATAAAGTATCTATCTATCTATCTATCTATCTATCATTCCATTGTGTCTCTCGTTACTTTCCTCCCTCTCCACTCCATTTCTCTTCCCCAATTTCTCTGTCTCTCTCCTTCCCTCTCTCCATCCACCTCTCTCCTTCCTCCCTCCCTCCATCTCTCCGTCTCTCCGCTGCTGTGCAGATGTTCTGAGTGAATGGCCTCAGACGGGTGAAGTTTCCACAGCTTAGAGGCTTTAACCCTGTCCATGTGTTAACATGTGTGTGTGTGTGTGTGTGTGTGTGTGTGTGTGTGTGTGTGTGTGTGTGTGTGTGTGTGTGTGTGTGTGTGTGTGTGTGTGTGTGTGTGTGAGAGAGAGAGAGAGAGAGAGAATATATGTGTGTGTGTGTGTGTGTGTGTGTGTGTGTGTGTGTGTGTGTGTGTGTGTGTGAGAGAGAGAGAGAGAATATGTGTGTGTGTGTGTGTGTGTGTGTATGTGCATGTGGGAATCTGTGTGTGTGTGTGTGTGTGTGTGTGTATCTGCATGTGCATGTGGGAATCTGTGTGTGTGTGTGTGTGTGTGTGTTTACACAGATCTGTATCTGCCTCTTCAATAACTCTTTACTTTATTGAGACAGAGTTGGGGCACTGTTTGTCCATCCAGCTTGCTCTCGCTTGCTCTCCCCTATCTCTCATACACACACACACACACACACACACACACGCTCCCTTTAATTCCCTGTACAAGTACAACATCTATTGTCAGTTACATTAAAAAGTCATTTGGCGGAGCAGACCCTGGAGCGGCCACAGCTGCCAGCGCAATCTTGCCCGGGCTTGATTGAATTCCTCTGGATGTTGTCTGCTACAGCGGAGGGCCTGCAGCACCGTGGGGCCGGGCAGAGAAGGATGGCCCCGTAATGCTCTCGACATGAGAGAGAGAGAGCGAGAGAGCGAGATAGAGAGATAGAGAGATAGAGAGATAGAGAGATAGAGATAGAGGATGACAGAGAGGGATTGAGGGTGTGTAGTGGTTAGAGATGGAAAGAGAGAGAGAGAAAGTGAGAGAGAGAGAGAATGACAGAGAGGGAGTGAGGGAGCGTGTAGTTACAGTGAGAGGTAGAGAGAGAAAGAAAGAGAGAAAGAGAGAGAGAGAGAGTTCTTGGGGAAGGGGGATGAGGGATCTGTTCTCTCTCAAACTCTGTGGAAACAGAGCTCAATGATAGGGTCCTTAGAAACCTCCAACCAGGCAACAACAAACCCTCCATCATACACCAAAGCCATTAGCATTGCAAATGAACACATAGTGTTTGTGTGACTCCGTGGGTGTACCTTGGCCATGGAAAAACCCCATCCACGCAACCTCCACACAGGCATGTTGATGACCTGGGAGCCCTCTCTCTTCTCGGTGTGTATTCTTGCGATGGTATTTAGTGTTTTTCAGGGTTACGGGGATGGGTTCATTTTGGGTCAGCATTGCCTTTTGACACAGTAGCGTCCGAGCATAAACAGGAAGTGAGTGCGGTGACCTTGGACGCCTTCCACTCCCTTCTTCCCCAATCAGGCAGGGGAGGGGAGGGTGAGCGCGTGGAGCAGAGTATGTGCCCTCATGGAGCATCTCCACCACTCCCAACACACACACACACACACACACACACACACACACACACACACACACACGCACGCACACACACACACACACTCCCAACACACACACACACACACACACACACTCCCAACACACACACACACACACACATGCACACACACACAGACTCTTGAGAGTTGCCTTACATATTACTTCAGTCCAGCGTGTGGAGATCCAGGGCATCAGTGCTGGAAGTGGTTAATGTGAAGTGTCTGTCCTCCCTTTTATAGCGACACACACACACACACACACACACACACACACACACACACGCACACGCACACGCAAAACACACACACACACACACACACACACACACACACACACACACACACACACACACACACATATCGTTTGCCATTTCTTACTGTAATAGAGTCTTGTATGGTTCGTATATCTTGTTTGCGTGACACTCAAATGCTGGATGTTATTTGAATTTAGCTGCTTATATTTCATCAGAAAATGATTTTCCCAGAGCTTAGCTATTCTCAGGGCCATGCAAAGACTCTTTCTTTCCCTCTGTTCCTTGCTCGAGCTCCCCTTCATTTTCACTTCACCTCCCTCCACACACACATACACACACACACGCCGCGCTTGGACACGACGCACACACACACACACACACGCAATGCCCACACACATACCGCACGCACACGCACACACACACACACACACGCTAATATACACACACACGCGCATCATCATGCAAGGCGCGACACACACACACACACACACACACACACACACACACACACACACACACACACACACTCCTTTCGTTTCCTCTTTGGGGATAAATGGTTTGGTTGTTGTGGCCTGACCAGTGGAAGTGGGGCATTAAGAACTGCGTCTCT